>NC_056737.1:974390951-974570951 GCF_019279795.1 Protopterus annectens | reverse complement strand
TGCTTGAAAGTACTATCAAGCTTCCACCTGAACCCATTTAAGATTTCCTTTAAAGCAGAAGACCTAATAACTATGTAAATCTAGCCACACTAAGTTAACTTTAGCTAACCACAGTACACTGATTTCTTCCCTTCACAATAATGTTTTTATGCTTAATAATAAATACTTGCCAAGTTTCATCTTGTGCACAAGGAACCTGATGAGTTTTTTCACTGCTTTTTAAACCTTACCTCCACGGAACCACAAAAAATACATATACATGCACCTAAAAGGGCAGTAACTGGGTGAATGAGTTTATGATCTGTCACACAGTGAGCAAATGGTTTTCTGCTTTACTGATAATCCACGGCACAGAGTAGAGATCTGACATAATACCATTGTATTTGCCTGCCTGCAATAGACTACCTGATCTTATGCATGAAGCTTGCTGGGCAAAAATACTTCCGGTGAGCTTCTGATTTCTCTTTTTGCTCTCTGGCCAGCACCCTGGAACTCGATGTACCACTAGAATCCAGAGTGCTGTCCTTCAAGATGATAGTCTCTTTATGTGGGGTCATGCTGCTGTTAGTCACTTGAGTTCGGATTTAGATAAATATGTCATGATTTATAGTCAGATAATCAGCAGTGATAGGACTGAATGTCATTCCAACAAACTAAAGAGGCAGAAATAACACTCAAGTTGAAAAAAAGAATGAAAAAAAATTACTGGGCAAAACTCCCTATACTCCATACACTGTTAAACCCCTCAACGTCATGGTTGATACATACGGAGAATAAAACTAGTCCTCTGATGGGGCACCTTTGGAGACAGCTGTTACTTAGAAAATGATTCAGTAAGATGAAAATCTGCAAGGAGCAAACAAGTAAAGAAAAAGTAATAATAGTGCATATCTTGGAATGTTTGTATAAACAGTTTTCTTTATTTTTCATTTATTTCCTTATTAAGTACATCAACTAAGTTCTCAGTGAAAAGTTCACTTAATAAATAAAGGTGGTGGGAAAGGACAATCTTCTTTAATGCAAAAGGACTTCAGTGTTAAACTACTGCAAAATATGCTAAACAGCAATAGTCAAAGAAAGATAACCGGATAAGAGCTTAACAAAATCACCAAACACAATTGGAAAGCAAAACAAAAAGGCATATTAAATAAACAAGTCTTTCTGATATCTAAGTTACTTTTTTTAGAAAATAAAGCAACAGTCTGCACTGTTTATTTTATTAATGATTAAAAAGTTATATCATTACATGAAACATATACACCACTCAAAATTGTATTTGTACTGGGTACATTTGCCAGATTTAAGTTTCTACATTCATACTGCTTAAGCTTTAGTTAATGTATTCAAAGATACATTATTAAAGTAAACATTCCAGTTTTAATTATAGATTGAATTGTACATTATCTGTGTGCTCTTAGAGGCCAAATTAAAGGTTTTGTACTTGTGTACCAATAAAAGTCAAACCATGTGTTAGAAATGCCTTAAAGCTTAAGCTGTCCCAATATCAGAGAAACATAGTTTTAAGAAAACCTTTTATTAACACTTCTAGTTGTTGTTCGACTATACAACTAGGCAACCTAACATCATGAACTATGTCATAGGAAAGACATAGGCATGCTAATGTCATGAACTATGTCATAGGAAAGCTGTAGGCATGCTACTATCACGAAGTATGACATAGGAAATATGTAGGCATGCTAACATCATGAACTATGTCATAGGAAAGATGTAGGCATGCTACCATCATGGACTATGTCATAGAAGAGATGTAGGCATGCTACCATTATGAACTATGTCACAGGAAAAGATGTAGGTATGCCACCATCATGCATTATGTCGTAAGAAAGATGTACGCATACTACCATCATGAACTATGTCATAGGAAAGATGTAGGCATGCTACCATCATGGACTATGTCATAGGAATGATGTAGGCATGCTATCATCATGAACTATGTCATAGGAAAGATGTAGGCATGCTACCATCATGAACTATGTCATAGGAAAGATGTAGCCATACTAACATCATGAACTATGTCATAGGAAAGATGTAGGCATGCTACCATCATGAACTATGTCATAGGAAAGATGTAGACATGCTAACATCATGAACAATGTCACAGGAAAGCTGTAGGCATGCTAACATCATGAACTATGTCAAAGGAAAGATCTAGGCATGCAAATATCATGAACTATGTCATAGGAAATATGTAGGCATGCTACCGTCATGAACTATGTCATAGGAAAGATGTAGGCATGATACAAACATGAACTATGTCATAGGAAAGATGTAGACATGCTAACATCATGGACTATGTCATAGGAAAGATGTAGGCATGCTAACATCATGAACTATGTTAAAGGAAAGATCTAGGCATGCTAATATCATGAACTATATCATAGGAAAGATGTAGGCATGCTAACATCATGAATTATGTCACAAGAAAGATGCAGGCATGCTAACATCATGAACTATGTTATAGGAATGATGTAGGAATGCTAAAATCATGAACTACGTCATAGGAAAGATGTAGGCATGCTAACATCATGAACTACATCATAGGAAAGATGCAGGCATGCTTTCATGAACTACGTAATAGGAAAGATGTAGGCATGCTAACATCATGAACTACTCATAAGAGGAAAGACGTAGGCATGTTAACATCATGAACTATGTCATAGGAAAGACATAAAGAAGCTAACATCATGAACTATGTCATAGGAAAGATGCAGGCAAGCTAAGATGAACTATGTCATAGGAAAGATGTAGGCATCCTAGCATCATGAACTATGTTATAGGAAAGATGTAAGCATTCTTACATGAACTACGTCATAGAAAAAATGTACACATTCTAACATCATGAACAATGTCATAGGAAAGCTGTAGGCATGCTAACATCATGAACTATGTCATAAGAAAGATGTAGGCATGCTAACATCATGAACTATATCATAGGAAAGAAGCAGGCATGCTAAATCATGAACTATGTCATAGGAAAGATGTAGACATGCTAACATCATGAACAATGTCATAGGAAAGATGTAGACATGCTAACATCATGAAATATATCATAGGAAAGATGTAGGCATGCTAACATCAATAACTATGTCATGGGAAAGATGTAGGAATCCTAACATCATGAACTATGGCATAGGGAAGATGTAGGCATGCTAACATAATGAACTATGTCATAGGAAATATGAAGGCATGCAAACATCATGAACTATGTCATAAGAAAGATGTAGGTATGATGATATAATGAACTATGTCATAGGAATGATGTAGGCATGCTAACATCATGAACCATGTCATAGGAAAAATGTAGGCATGCCAACATCACAAACTATGTCATAGGAAAGATGTAGGCACGCTAACATCATGAACTATGTCACAGGAAAGATGTAGGCATGCTACCATAATGAACTATGTCATAGAAGAGATGTAGGCATGCTACCATTATGAACTATGTCATAGGGAAAGATGTAGGTATGCCACCATCATGCATTATGTCATAAGAAAGATGTAAGCATGCTACCATCATGAACTATGTCATAGGAAAGATGTAGGCATGCTACCATCATGAACTATGTCATAGGAAAGATGTAGGCATGCTAACATCATGAACTATGTCATAGGAACGATGTAGGCATGCTAACATCATGAACTATGTCATAGGAAAGATGTAGATATGCTAACCTTATGAACAATGTCATAAGAAAGATGTAGGCATGCTAACATCATGAACTATGTCAAAGGAAAGATCTAGGCATGCAAATATCATGAACTATATCATAGGAAAGATGTAGGCATGCGACCATCATGAACTATGTCATAGGAAAGATGTAGGCATGCTAACATTATGAACTATGTCATAGGAAAGATGTAGGCATGCTACCATCATCGACTATGTCATAGGAAAGATGTAGGCATGCTAACATCATGAACTATGTCATAGGAAAGATGTAGGCATGCTACCATCATGAACTATGTCATAGGAAAGATGTAGACATGCTAACATCATGAGCAATGTCATAGGAAAGATGTAGGCATGCTAACATCATGAATTATGTCAAAGGAAAGATCTATGCATGCTAATATCATGAACTATATCATAGGAAAGATGTAGGCATGCTAACATCATGAATTATGTCACAAGAAAGATGCAGGCATGCTAACATCATGAACTATGTCATAGGAATGATGTAGGCATGCTAACATCATGAACTACGTCATAGGAAAGATGTAGGCATGCTAACATCATGAACTATGTCACAGGAAAGACATAAGGAAGCTAACATCATGAACTATGTCATAGGAAAGATGTAGGCATCCTAGCATAATGAACTATGTTATAGGAAAGATGTAGGCATGCTAACATCATGAACTATGTCATAAGAAAGATTTAGGCATGCTAACATCATGAACTATATCATAGGAAATATGTAGGTATGCTAACATCATGAATTATGTCATAGGAATGATGTGGGCATGCTAACATCATGAACTATGTCACAGGGAAAGATATAGCATGCTAACCTCATGAACTATGTCATAAGAAAGATGTAGGCATGCTAACATCATGAACTATGTCATAAGAGAGATGTAGGCAGGCTAAAATGAACTATGTCATAGGAAAGATGTAGGCGTGCTGCCATCATGAACTATGCCATAAGAAAGGTTTAGGCATGCTAATATCATGAACTATGTCATAGAAAAGATTTAGGCATGTTAACGTCATGTACTATGTCATAGGAAAGATGTAGACATGCTAACATCATGAACTATGCCAAAGGAAAGATGTAGGCATTCTAATATCATGAACTATATCATAGGGAAGATGTAGGCATGCTAACATCATGAATTATGTCATAAGAAAACTGTAGGCATGCTAACATCATAACCTATGTCATAGGAAAGATGCAGGCATGCTAACATCATGAACTATGTCACAGGAAAGATGCAGGCATGCTAACAACATGAACTATGTCACAGGAAAGATGCAGGCATGCTAACAACATGAACTATGTCATAGGAAAGATGCATGCATGCTAACATCTTGAACTATGTCATAGGAATGATGTAGGCATGCTAACATCATGAACTATGTCATATGAAAGATGCAGGCAAGCTAAAATGAACTATGTCAGAGGAAAGATGTAGGCATCCTAGCATCATGAACTATGCTGTAGGAAAGATGTAGGCATGCTAACATGAACTACGTCATAGAAAAGATGTACGCATGCTAACATCATGAACTATGTCATAAGAAAGATGTAGGCATGCTAACATCATGAACTATATCATAGGAAAGAAGGAGGCAGGCTAACATCATGAACTATATCATAGAAAAGATGTAGGCATGCTAACATCATGAATTATGTCATAGGAATGATGTAGGCATGCTAACATCATTAACTATGTCATAGGAAAGATGTAGGCATGCTAACATCATAAACTATGTCATAGGAGAGATGTAGACAGGCTAACACGAACTATGTCATAGGAAAGATGTAGGCATGCTAACATTATGAACTACTCATAAGAGGAAAGACGTAGGCATGCTAACATCATGAACTATGTCACAGGAAAGACATAAGGAAGCTAACATCATGAATTATGTCATAGGAATGATGTAGGCATGCTAACATCATTAACTATGTCATAGGAAAGATGTAGGCATGCTACCATCATAAACTATGTCATAGGAAATATGTCGACATGCTAACATCACGAACAATGTCATAGGAAAGATGTAGGCATGGTAACATCATGAACTATGTCAAAGGAAAGATCTAAGCATGCAAATATCATGAACTATATCATAGGAAAGATGTAGGCATGCTACCATCATGAACTATGTCATAGGAAAGATGTAGGCATGCTATCATCATGAACTATGTCATAGGAAAGATGTAGGCATGCTACCATCATGGACTATGTCATAGGAAAGATGTAGGCATGCTAACATCATGAACTATGTCATAGGAAAGATGTAGGCATGCTAACATCATGAACAATGTCATAGGAAAGATGTAGGCATGCTAACATCATGAACTATATCAAATGAAAGATCTAGGCATGCTAATATCATGAACTATATCATAGGAAAGATGTAGGCATGCTAACATCATGAATTATGTCACAAGAAAGATGCACGCATGCTAACATAATGAACTATGTCATAGGAATGATGTAGGCATGCTAACATCATGAACTATGTCATAGGAAAGATGCAGGCATGCTATCATGAACTATGTCATAGGAAAGATGTAGGCATGCTAACATCATGAACTACTCATAAGAGGAAAGACGTAGGCATGCTAACATCATGAACTATGTCACAGGAAAGACATAAGGAAGCTAACATCATGAACTATGTCATAGGAAAGATGCAGGCAAGCTAAGATGAACTATGTCATAGGAAAGATGTAAGCATCCTAGCATCATGAACTATGTTATAGGAAAGATGTAAGCATGCTTACATGAACTATGTCATAGAAAACATGTACACATTCTAACATCATGAACAATGTCATAGGAAAGCTATAGGCATGCCAACATCATGAACTATGTCATACGAAAGATGTAGGCATGTTAACATCATGAACTATATCATAGGAAAAATGCAGGCATGCTAAATCATGAACTATGTCATAAACAAGATGTAGGCATGCTAACATCATGAACTATTTCATAGGAAATATGTAGGCATGCTAACATCATAAACTATGTCATAGGAACGATGTGGGCATGCTAACATCATGAACTATGTCACAGGGAAAGATGTAGCATGCTAACCTCATGAACTATGTCATAAGAAAGATGTAGGCATGCTACCATCATGAACTATGTCATAGGAGAGATGTAGGCAGGTTAACATGAACTATGTCATAGGAAAGATGTAGGCATGCTGCCATCATGAACTATGTCATAAGAAAGGTTTAGGCATGCTAATATCATGAACTATGTCATAGAAAAGATTTAGGCACGCTAACGTCATGTACTATGTCATAGGAAAGATGTAGGCATGCTAACATCATGAACTATGCCAAAGGAAATATGTAGGCATGCTAATATCATGAACTATATTATAGGAAAGATGTAGGCATGCTAACATCATGAATTATGTCATAAGGAAAATGTAGGCATGCTTACATCATGAACTATGTCATAGGAAAGATGCAGGCATGCTAACATCATGAACTATGTCACAGGAAAGATGCAGGCATGCTAACAACATGAACTATGTCACAGGAAAGATACAGGCATGCTAACAACATGAACTATGTCATAGGAAAGATGCATGTATGCTAACATCATGAACTATGTCATAGGAATGATGTAGGCATGCTAACATCATGAACTATGTCATAGGAAAGATGTAGGCATGCTAACATCATGAACTATGTCATAGGGAAGATGCATGCAAGCTAAAATGAACTATGTTATAGGAAAGATGTAGGCATCCTAGCATCATGAACTATGTTGTAGGAAAGATGTAGGCATGCTAACATGAACTACATCATAGAAAAGATGTACGCATGCTAACATCATGAACTATGTTATAGGAAAGATGTAGGCATGCTAACATCATGAACTATGTCATAAGAAAGATGTAGGCATGCTAACATCATGAACTATATCATAGGAAAGAAGTAGGCATGTTAACATCATGAACTATATCATAGAAAAGATGTAGGCATGCTAACATCATGAACTATGTCATAGGAAAGATGTAGGCATGCTAACATCATGAACTATGTCACAGGAACGATGTAGGCATGCTAACATCATTAACTATGTCATAGGAAAGATGTAGGCATGCTAACATCATGAACTATGTCATAGAAGAGATGTAGACAGGCTAACACGAACTATGTCATAGGAAAGATGTAGGCATGCTAACATCATGAGCTATGTCATAGGAAAGATGTAGGTATGTTAACCTCATGAACTATGTCATAGAAAAAATTTACGCATGATAAAATAATGAACTATGTCATAGGAAAGATGTAGGCATGCTAACATCATGAACTATGTCACAGGAACGATGTAGGCATGCTAACATCATGAACTATGTCATAGAAGAGATGTAGACAGGCTAACATGAACTATGTCACAGGAAGGATGTAGTCATACTAACATCATGAACTATTTCATAGGAAAGATGTAGGCATGCTAACATCATGAACTATTTCAAAGGAAAGATGTAGGCATGCTCATATCTCTCAAGTGTACCTCATTATGAGGAATGTCCTCATCTGAGGTCCTAAAATGTTCATGTTTCTCAAAGTTCCACATTGAAAGCATCTGACATATTCAGTGCTAGGAATTTTTTAACTAATGTCTATGATAAAGAGAACAGAATCATATTAATTCATCAAGATAAGTTTTATATGCAAAAATAGCAGTTGTTAACCATCCTATGATCTTCCTAGGTGACGCTGTAAGTAAGCTGTTTGTAAGTGTTCCACATTTTGCCCATTTTGTTCCACATTATAAGATGAACTGTTCCTCACTTTGGAGATGGAAGGTTGAGAGCTATGGGCATGCTAACATCATGAACTATATCATAGGAAAGATGTAGGCATATTAACATTATGAACTATGTCATAGGAAAGATGTTAAGTGATACAGATGAATAAATTTTTAAACCTTATCTACATAGCTATCAGTGTTATGGAAAGCAAGCAAAGTGTAAAGTAATAGTAAACCTGGACAGTCTAATGGGCAGGGGAGGCATTTCAATCCGTGCACCTTAAAAAACAAATACTGCTCATTACTGCATATACCACAGTGCTAAAACAATGATAAGGGGTTGAATGAGGAGTTCATGGCCACTGCTCTCTTCTCATGAGGAAGGATATGGTCTTCTTCTCTCCTTCATTATCACCACTGTCAGTTTTTATAAGGTGGTCGACAGCAGACAGGTAATAATTACTGAGCAGGTGAGCAGAAAGTGAATGAATGGAAGTACAGATTTCCTGTGTACACTGATATCACTGCAGGTAATAAGTCAGAGACAGGGAGTTGAACAGCATAAAATAATAAAATAACCTCTGCTCGGTGTGACAGCCCAACAACAGCCCATTATCCAACCTGCTTCTCCTATATGGAAATAAGAGGGCAAGTAGACACCTACTTGGGGTCTGGAAATATCAGGTTATACAGCAAGGGAAAACTAGAGACAGATGAATAAAGTATAAAAAAATAAATATAGTCAATACCATATTTTATAAAAACAATTTGATATGTAAGGTACATAATATTATGAAAGAGAAAAAAGAAGTTAAATATTAAATGAGTACTATCCTCTACAAATGCAAGTTAGGTTATCAAGATAAATAACAGCCCTACTCTAAAAACAGATTCAGGCTAAGTATCATTACATTTGAGACACTTTAATATTATCTTTAATGTTGTGCTTACCCGATAAACAAGTTGCCATTCTTTCCATTTTGATCCATTCTGGCATTAAATCCTTCTGTTCTATAATTTAATAGAGTTTAAATTAGTCCAGTCTTTGAGCAATACCTTACACGACATTACTCAGGTGGAAAATAATATTTTCAACATCTGTAAAAAGGTACATTTTTGCCATAGTGAAAGATTATACATAGTTAGAAAGCAATTTGACTAGATGGATCAGATTTTACTTGAGCATTAATAAGTAACTGTACTGCCAATGATAAATGAAGCCCCAGCAGTCAAACTTCAGTATCCTATTTTATGGGAAAAGACTGATTTACAGTCAAGATACAGTGATTACACTGAATAGTGTAATATGTTTTTCTCCTGTCTCTGTGGTGCGGCACTAAGCATTAATTAGAATCATTAAATCCACACGGATACTTTCATGGAGGCATATGTAGGATGTAGGTAGCCCCCTCAAGGAAAATACATTTTTTTAACATTAGAAGATGTCATTCGCTGAGATAACTAGTATCTTCTGGTGTATTATCAGCAGCAGGTAAGATTTTTAAGGACTTTATGATTAGCCATACTACATATGTGTGTGTGTGTGTGTGTGTGTGTGTGTGTGTGTGTGTGTGTGTGTGTGTGTGTGTGCGTGTGTGTGCGTGTGTGTGCGTGTGTGTTTAGAATCTACCGGAAATGGGTAGGTGTAGAAATAATGTCAAGTTTCGCTGTGACTAGCAAAACTACTTTTGCGCATTTTCAAAGAATTTGTCTACAAAGGACCTGTTCAAAAATAACAGTTACCTGAATCCATAACATATAAGAACATAACATGACATATGCAACAAAATATGGCATAGCATAATACAACATAACATGACAACATCATAATCAAGGAACAACATGTGGCAACTTGACATAAATTGAACAGATAAAATAAACTTTCACTTTCTTTAGTGTGTCTCAGTGATGCAGGTAGCCCATGAAAGCTTCCTTACTCCTGCAAACCGAGCCTTTCAGATGAACCAAGCTGATTTAGTAATCTTTACTGTCATTGCTTCTAGTACTGAGTTTGGTAATTGGACCCACTTGTCTGCTACCTTCTCTATACAAAAGTACTTCCTCATATCTAAAATGTGTTCTGCTGGTGTGCTGGTCATGCTCCCTGTGACGGCCGTGCCCTGGCCCAGCAATCAAGGAGCCTCATCCTTACCACTAACACCAGGCACCAGGGAGGGCGTCTCATATAAGAGGAAAGGATAACAAATACACACAGTAAAGTACAATTTCCCTTAAGTGCACACAGAGATCACAGTCAGTCTGGGGCTGGTTGCTCCCTTGCTCCCCAGGTCCCCAATAAGACTCCCCATTGGCACAGCTATAGGGTCCAGATCTCAGCCTAGCTGGCAAGCTAACCTCCAGTACCCTCTCTGTCCCACTAGTGCTTCTAGTCCCTGCCCAGATAGCTGACACACCACACACACTTTGAGATAAGTATTTATACAACTTCACAGACACTCCTGGGAAAGGCTGACACAGATTCTCCAGCTGTGCCCCTTTACCCAGACTATATGGTAGTAATTACTGCCAATACTTATCAGCTACCCAAAGGCCCTTAAAAGGGTGTCCAATTATTACTGTGCAATATTATTATCCAATTGGTAAGTGTGACTAACCAGTATAAGGCTTACTAGAGTGGCTTTGTACAATTAAACTCTATAAATATGCAATGTACTCTAGAGCTTAACCTAACTCTACACAAACCAGCCACACGTAAAAGGTTTTTAAAATATTTAATAATAAATAATTAAAAACACAAGACAATACTACTACACCACAGTGCTATCCAAGAGTTCAGAGATCACACAGAAACTTAAAACAATACAGTAGGAAAGTTCTGATATAACAGAAAAACACTTAAGTCTAATCTTTACAGTGCTAGCTATTTCTACAAGAAAACATACTTCTACGATAGTACTTACATAAAGAGAGTATAAGGCAGTGCTGAGAGTTGGATATCAAGATCAAAATGCTTACAGTCCCTCTCTCAACAATAGTTTAATATCACTAACATTTCTGCTGGGTCCTCCCAGATTACATCATTTTGACACTTAGGTTTTCCCAGTACACACATTACATCATTTTGACACTTAGTCTGGAGTTCCCAGGTCAACAGGCTACATTATTTAATAATCTAACACCTGCTCAGGAAACTACAACCATAAAAGACATGTCACATGTACACTCTAGTAATTATTCCCTAAGTTAAAACAATAGAAAGAATGTGTTCAGCTAGCCTCTTCAGCACCGGTATCTAGATCAAAGGGTATACAAGACAATTTTAACTTCAAAAGAACAGATGTGAAATGCTTGGCTTACTTTTCCTTACAACAGATGGCAATGTTGCTACAATCTTGAAGTTTATATTTTACTTTCTTTCATTTAAGAAACAAGCCTGTATTTTACATTTATTTTTACAAATGACAGAATTATGTATCAAATTCTATTTGACTAGGCTGGCAGCCTTTAGCCCATCTTCAACAGTCTTCACACTCCCTGTCCTTCCTTTGTAATGAAATTCCTTCATATTCCTCCCTTATTCTTCATATACCCATAACATATCCCCCTATCATTTCTCTTTCCGAGAAAGAAAACAGTTGAGTGTAAAAGCCCCTCCTTGTACATCATATCTTAAGTCTTTCTCACCATCTGATCACCATTTTGCATACCCTTTCCAGCACAGCAACTTCTCTTTCTCTTTAATGCCTCCAAAGCTGCATATGGATCTCCAACTTTAGCCTTAACACTGGACAATATTACATTCTTATTCCTGGATTTCACTCATCTAGTTAAGCTCAACTGCATTTGATTTGTCTTCTCTTCTTTCTTTCACTATGTTTAGTAGTATAGACTTTCTGTAATGATAACTCATGTTTCCTTCTGCTGTACTGTTTTATAGCCTACTTCTTCCAACAGCACATTCTTTTCCTAGACTGTCATCCCCCCGGTGTTATACCATACGCTTAGAATGGATATAGTGAATCAACTGCTACTTAGATCATTCCTCCCAATCTCCTAAGGTCCTTCTTCATGCTTCCTTAATCATATTAAATTGCAAATGTCCAGTTTTCCATACCCCATGTGTATGTTTGAAATTTATTTACTGAACAGGCTGGACTAAAGGCCAGTATCATAAGCACATGCCCAAAGGTCACCTGCAGTGTACCTTTGTTACCAAACTAATTTAGCAGAATTTAATTAGTAATTCTGCATCAGCTAGCTCCTTCAGGTGGTAGAGTGACAGCTACAAGAAATCCCCCTTTGAATTTTATTCCTGTACCTCCAAACAGATAGCTGTGAAGTTAGCTGTGTACAAAGCTAGGTAATTACAGAATGCCAAGTTGGCCATTCCGGAGCCAGACTGTACCACATGGCATGCTCCTGAAGTCAGTGCATAATAAAACAGTGGCTTCATTGTCTCTGAATCTATGCTGCTGCTCTGCTATATGAAAAATAAAAATTACAGGGTGGTGGGAGGCCGCTGCATGAGTACAGGTACAATTAATTTTTGATAATTTTGTATCTCCCATTCTGTAGTTGCTCTGCAAATGCTCATTCCAGCTCTGCTAAACAGGTCTATGTCAGTTTGTTGCAATGCAATTGTCGACCCTCATTCAGTGAAAATCATTTCAGTGATTTGCTGAATTAACAGAGGGCAAGTAAATACTTGCCCTACAGCACAACCTTGCCCATTTCTCCACTGTAGTGTGATCTCAGAGTTGGTATATATAGTTGGGTGGGTGTGGGGGCAAAGCCCCCTCCCCACTTGGGTGGGTTCGATTTGCATAGCTTGCAGTCCATTGTGCTGTAGGGCAAGTATTTACTTGCTCTCTGTAAATTCTGTGAATTGCTGAAATGATTTTCACTGAATTAGGGTCAGTGATCCGGTGTTCACTGCAATTGCATTGCAATGAACTAATATAGACCCTGCTAAACAGGGTACAGTGTAGACAATTTCTGAGTAATACTGGTTGCCTCTGCACTTACTATAGATCAGTTGTGTCCAACCCGCAGCCCACGGGCCGCATGCGGCCCTCAGAGCTCTTCCATGCGGCCCGCGGCCCGTTAAGTACCCGTTAAGAACGGTTAAGTAGTAATTAAACTTTTTTTCCGTGTGTTTTCACGTCCACGTCCTTTAGCTTTTGTGCGCATGCGCCACAGTACTTGTTTCCCTTTTTTTCATGCCAGCGTCTTTCAGCTGGTCTGCGCATGCGCCAAAGCACCGTCCGGTCGTTTTTTGCGTCGCTAGATACATTAGTGATAAACAGCTTGAAGGAAGAGGATTGTGATCGCGGCGAAGGGGGATTATTATATTTATTAATTTAATTAATACATACACTGACTACACATCTCCTGCAGTAACAGGTAAGTCGTTAGAGTAGACCTTATTTTGTTAATAGCAGATTAATGGAAAAGCTCCTAAAATAGGTTCAGTTTAATTCTAGTTCAGTAAAAACCAGGTCAAATGAAAGAAACTCAAGAGCTGAAGCTAGTTTTAGGAAATTAATGTCATTAATTAAAAAGAGATGCACTATTAATATCATTATGTATTGTATGTGTATGTAAAACAGATGTTAGATTTGCTCTAATTCTAATAGGAATTTAAATTTGTGCATGTCTGAAAAGTTACATGCCTTTTAGTTCACTGGGCTGATCATCAAATTCTATTGTCACTAAAGTTTGCTAAACTAATGAATTTATGTAGTCTTATTTGTGTGTGTGAGTGTGAGTGTGTGTGTGTGTGTGTGTGGTTTGATGGGAAAGGGTACCTGTTGAAGAGTCATTATTCTTACAGCAAATGATAGTTCCTCCTCTATCCTGTAAAAGTGACTTTGAAAAACTTATTTACCATATCATACCCATTTAAGCAATATTGTACCACATTGCTTGTAGTCAGGGATTTTTTTAGCTGCAGCAATATATATATATATATTTGAAAGAATTAAAGCAATCTGTAAGCTGACATGTTTAAGTCTTGTATAAACACAGTACTGTACATCCACTGAAAGTGCAGTTTTCAGCTAATACAGTACAGCTGTTATAATCTTTAAATATTTTAAAACTCCAGTATCCACTGATGCAAAATGGCTGGTGCATTACAAAGTTTGCAAAACTGGATTACTGGTAGACAGATAAGGCAGTGCATGGATCCTGCACTGCAGCGTTCCACTCTGAGTGTAAATGTAGCCCCGTGCACTACCACTGCTGGGCGTTGTGTGTGTGTGCGTGTGCGCACACATACACACACACAAACACAAACACACAAAATGGACTTCACCGCGTGCCAAGATTGATTCCAATTAAGTCTCGTGCCGAGAGTGCAAAATATTGTACAGCTGAAAACATTTAGGACCCACATGGTGCTGCACAGTGGCAACGCAAGGAAAAGCATATCCTATCTAATCAGAACTGAGGAAAGCGAACTGTTATTAAATATAACTGGGGGGATGTAATGACAGAATGCTCATTAGAAGCTTAAAGTCTGGCACTATCCACTTGCACTGCTGTGTGTTACTCCACTAAGCAACATTTGAGACTTGAGTTATGCAAGTTAATGAATGGCAGCTGGCAATAGGTGCTGAATATGTTGTTGTGTCTTTTTAGGGCGGCTTATCCCGGTTAGGGGTCGCCACAGCGGAACTCCGGTCCGCTAATATAACAATTTAAAAATGTTCATTCTTGCTGAATTTGTAGTTCTGATGGCTGTTAACTGTTAGCTATGGCAGCCAATTAGTTTTCAAGTAGTCTACAGGGGGAATCACTCTGCTAGCTGTTTTCAGAGGCACATATGCATGCCATTATGAAAAGGAGGAATATGTTGTACTTGTATCATTTTATTACTGCATATTTAACAACACTGGAGCTTAGTGATTCTTAGGAGCAACATTTTATTCCTCCTAAAATTCATTTTATGAGACTTCTGTACAATAAATACACATTTAGTATATTTTTGGTGTTTTTTATTAACAAATAAACTTTGATGTAGTTACAGATGTTAGATTTAACTGTTTTTTTTAATAATTAGAATGAGATATTGAATTTTAGGGTAAATATTATGCATTTATTAATTTATTGATTGAATACAGCCAGGGGCCAGCCTCCGCTTAGCTTTTTTTTTGATTAGCCCATACCCTGGCATATGGGCCAATCAAAAACAACTAAATACGGAGCTACTTCTCTGCTTCTGTATGAAAGACCTTTTTTTTTTTTTTTTGCTCTTCAGTATACGTGAGACCTTTTTTTTTTTTTTTTTTGGTCCTCACTTGCCGTCGGCCCCCAGACCATTTCTGTTGACTCAATGCGGCCCTTACAACTGAAAAGGTTGGACACCCCTGCTATAGATGTTGTTTAACTCTGTCCACATCTAATATTTGTCTTTCTTCATTATTAACACAAAAAAGTGTTGATTAAACATGGAACATCTAATCGAATTTGTTAGGCATTTATGAGTGAATCACCAGACAGTTTGCTGTGGTGCTTCAGAACTCCCATGAACAAAGTACTTTAGTTTAGTCCCTCAATCAACCACTGCAACTTCTACATTAAACTGAACGGCAATATTATTCATGATAACAATTCCGAGCATGCCTCTCCACTAATTTATGAAGGAAGTATAGCTAAATCAAACAAACTCTTATGAAAGGGATTCTGCAGGGCCAGAAAATGTTATTTGATTTAATTTTCATTAGAACAATAACAGAAATGCAAGTGACTTTCAAACAAAATAACGTGATGCACACAAAGGCAACTCATGGAGATATGACTCACACACAGGTGTAACAAAACAACTATGTTCTAAGAGGATAATCTACATGCTCTAAAGACATAACTGGGTTGGATATTGTGGGCTTACAATGATCAAAGTTTTTAACTGTCATAGAGAGTGTAGTGAGTGAAGAGAAGCTTCCAGTAAATAAGTACGACAACTACATGGGCTTGCATATGTTTGCATTCATTTTGGATTGCATGGTTACCCCTCCTGCTGGCTGAATGGATTTAATTGTTTCTGCATAGAACAGCTTTGTGTACATGGATAGAAAATATTACTAAAGAGTCTATCTTGTCTTGCCTTCCTTGAGGCTGGACAGCACAGGCATAGCTGGTTCAACTAGCGCGCTGTGCCAGTCCCACTAACTATCACATCCTGTTTTTAAGATTCTTGCTACAATGTACCAAGCAGTTGCTACAGTTTAGCAGCTTACTTGGAAGTGTGCCAAAGATAAATTCCTGCAGAACACCTCTTGTCACCTTCTGATCAACTAACAGTTCCCTCCTGACAATTAGTTTTGTGTTTCCTGTTCTACAACCACCTTTCCTATCAGCACGTGTTGCTGCTCCCTTGTTCCATTCTTCAAAGCCCTTGTTGAAATACAAATAATTCATAAACACAGTACTACTCTCACCCATCTCCTTGCTAACCTAATCAATGAACTGAATCAGATTAGCAAGACAGGGTCTTCCTTGTATGGATTCATACTAGAACTTATTAATCTGGTGATACTACTCCAGAAGCCATTGCTGTCTCGAACTCAGCCTTACGCAGTAACAATCCACCCTGAGGTCTTCTGGAGTACTGCTATATTCATCCTTGTTTATCAGCACTTCCAGCATTTGCCTCCACTTTCCCAGAACCATCCCCTGTCTAAAGGACTGACTGTAAAGCTCTGTCACAGATTCTACCAAATCCATCCATCCATCCATCCATCCATCCATCCATCCATCCATCTTTCCCAAGCAACAGTCACCCTTCCAGCCTGGTACTTTTTCATTTGCTTTTGTGGTGAATACTTATACACACACTTTTGTCACTCCCTAATTAGTTCTCTGGTTTTCATTTTTTTCAGTTTACCTGTGTATGTGAAGAAGGCAATATTTCTTCTTTTTAAGTGTCCCGCTAGCCCTTCCTCCATGTTTCCTTTCACCTGATTAACACACTGTATCACTCTGCTTCTTCCTTCCTTCCCTGTATTGTTTTTCCTTTTCCATTATAACTGATTGATTTTCTCCTTCTTTTTGCCTTGAACTCTACATAACCCTTTTTCCATTCCTTTACAACTTATTTGATTTCCAATAATATCTCCACTCCACCGGGCTTCTGTCACCCATCCTCATTCTTGTTATAAGCCGCGTTTTCTTGCCATAGTCTAGTCCCTTCTACTATCTCTCTTGGCCTCTTCACCAAAATCACTGCACACAGAGACACTGCTGTATGGTAACAGTTAGCCAACAAACATCTGACTTCCATCTTTATTACTTCATCTTCCTACAAAAAAATGAAATCAAGGACTTTCCTTGTCCTAGTCTCAGCAATATTTTCAACTCCTTGTCTGCCGGTTTGTTCTCTTTGCCTACTTGGGATGTAGGGATATTCCAACCTTTTCCTAACAGACTGTGGCCCTCATCATAATACCATCTACTTCTCCCACCACCCCTTATACCTGAATCCTAACAAGTATAAGTTCATTTTCCCTTGCATTTGTATTAATTAATCAAAAGTGGGTATCAATGCAGCATTTTTTCCCTTTCTTTTGAGCAACTTTACTGCCAAAAAGTTTACTGCTTATTCCTCTCCCTTTCCCCTTCTTCCGCTTAGTACTTGCTTAGGTTCCTTCTCTTGTATTACCCCTCCCACCAGTTCTTCTCTTTAGTATACTGCCACCCCTGCCCTTAGCCTTGACTACTCTGTTTCCTAATTACTTTATTTCCTGCAGTCACCATTTCCCAACCCCCTATCACTGGCAGCTTCCCTATGTCTGGTTGACATCTAGTTTGCTGATCACTAATGTCTGGATCTAGTTTTCCATATTTATCCTACCATCTCCTAACACCAACCAAACTCTTTCCACTTCTAACTAATATTTCCCACCTTCAGTCTTGCACAAAATTGATTTTTTACATTTCCCGTCATCTCTATCCCCCTTCTAATATGGACCTTCTGGCTCCCTGAACTCCTCTTTCCTTTTCCTCTGTCCCTTTGCTGTCACCTTTTGCTATCTCCCAAAATCCTCATAGCTGCCTACTCACGTTTGTACCTTTGTGCCTTTATCAAGCCTTCACTTGATCTTAAATTACATTGTGTGAGGGAAGTCATTATCCAGACAGAGCTGAAGGCACCTCAAGCTCTTTCCAACATTCTGGCAACAAAAAATGTTATGGCCTAACATGGTCCCTGGTGATGAGGTCAGCACTTGCACACAGAAATGGCTGCCTATGCTCCATCAGTTTGTCATACGATTCCCAACATATGCCAAAGGGGCTGCAATCATCAGCTTAGGCAGACATGCCCATATCTCCCCTTCACTGGCTCCCCACATCAGGAAGGGCTTCCACTCTCTTACTGAGGGACTGGTATTAGGGCAGTGGCAAAACTGAGGTACGAACCACTGTCCCCCTCAAATGGTACACCAACATCCTTGGATGTGTTGTCAAGTGATCGCACCAATAGAAAAACTTGAGTTTACTAGGCTACAGCTCAGAGTTTTATCTCTCTAGGAGAATAGTGACTCTCCATTTGGACATCTTTTCCTGCTTTCAAAGATAACCATTCACATTCCCTTTCTATCTCATTTTAAAGGCAAAATTGTCTAATATATTATTAAGCCCTTGCTTCAGTAACACAGTTCTATATGGCTTGAGATTAATACTGTCTTTACGGAAAAACTTATTCTCACATGCTCATCCACAGCCCCAAACTCCCATAATTCCTAGTCCCTTCCATTTCTTTTTCATGAGCCTACAGTTGAACTTCATATTTTTCTTTTTCAAGCTGTTTGTCTATGGTACTCAGAGAATGCTAACCTGCTCCCCAAACCCCAACAAAGTTCTGCCATATCCTTGATTCTGTCCACTGGATCATCTACAGGCCTTTTAAAAGGTTGTTACTTCCCACAAGGGCAATTATTTTGACCAGTCTGATCTCTCCAGGATCTGCTCATGTTAGGATTATGCCTGGAACTATTTACTCCTTCATTAAACTCCTCTCCTCCAGCACCTGATGTAGTCTGTCAATGAATCCCCTAACAGCAGTATCCTTTCAACAGTTGCTGGGATTTGCTATTTTTCCCCTGTTCACCAGGTCTATGTCTACTTACGCAATGGTACCTTAAGCTACACCCTATTTGGTTTTCCTCCTGTGACCCCCCCCCCCCAGGACATACTGAGCTAATCCTCTGCTTCCTGGCAACCTGCTTCCTCTGACTATTCCTTCTACTTTGTTTATGGCTAAGACTCTTCTCTTTCCATTTCTGCCTACTTCATTCCTGCAGTCCTTCTGGTGCTGTCCTCAACTGGCCTCGTCTAATTCTGCATTTCTTCTATCATCTGCCTTCTCTGTTTGTACCTGCCTCCTTATCACGGCTTATTGTTGTCAAACAGCTATGTCACTCCTGCCTTCCACCTCACATCCTGATTCTTGTCTGTCCGTCACCTCTTACTTGTCTCTTCTGTCCTATCTACTTTGCCTTTATTGCTCAAACTATATCCATCCATGTTCTACAGCCCTTGCCTTTCCTCATTCTTTCCAATCCCCACCTGTCTTCTCTCGTAACCCCCCCATCATTCACTTCCATCCAGTATTTCTGCACCCCTTCTGCATATTTGGCTATCAACCATACTTCCTAGCCCTAAATCAATCCCTGTCTTATCTTCAGGTTCTTTCAGATTCCATATCCACACCAAATAAACTGCATACCTCACCAACAACTCCTCTGCTTCTCTCCAACATCCTGCCTAGCTCTCCTGTCTTACCCACTTACTATTCATTAAATTAAAATATAGTGGTGCAGTCTCAACTTATCAAAATGGAACTTGTCAAGACTGCCCCTCCAAAACTGGTGCAAATCACAGTTCTTTGGATGAGGGTTCTATCCCATATAGCATTTTGGTGTGCAGGGCTTCACCCCCTCTACATACACCTTTACATATAAAAACTGCCTCCAAGGTTGCAATTAATTTGAGGAAAAGGAGTGAGTCTTGAAGGGTTTGTTTGACAAGTTCAGCCTGTAATGTACTGAATGGCTTCCATTATTTTGTACTATGCCTACATACCTAGCTTGTTGTTTACTTTATCTTTCTTTAACTGCCACTTCTGCCCTGTTTAGGCCTTATCCTTGATGTCATTCTGTAAATATAAATAATATCAAAAATATAAGCAGAAGAACAGGCATCCTAAGTTGATGAAGTAAGTGTGACTTTGATGTAATAACATTGGAAGTTGTAAGATTTTTGATACAAGAAGAGAGATTACAAACAAAGAAACTTTCTGGAGGAGATACAATATGAAATCTAAAAAGGAACTATGTTGAGGTACAGTTGTGATTTGTATAAAGTCAGTAAAAATATTGAACATAACATTGGCAATGATGGGAAAATGAACTATTATGGATCTCAGATGGTATAATGTACATAGAATTATAGCATTGTATGTGACAAGCAAAGACGGGGAACATTTATTTCATAAAATGTTGGATTATGCAGTAATGAACAAGAATATAATATTAATGGGAGATTTTAATTGTGATTTGAGGGGAAACAAGAAGAAGAGAGGAAATTGTGTTAAGAAATGTTTTAAGTTATAAAATGTGATAATTTAAAGATTTGGAATACTAATTTGTGGAAATGTACTCAAGGTACATATAAGTTAGAAACAGAGTATTCTATTATATCACACAGTTTAAATATAGCTAAGGGAGAGACACTTGTAACAGGCTTTTTCAGATCACTCAGCCATATGTATAGCAATACAATAAAATAAGGAGTATATCAGATTGGGAAAAGGAATACAAGAATAACAGAGAAATTATAGGAAGAAAATGGAAAAAATAAATATGTGTTTATGGAGAGATCACATTTCCATCAGAGTTTATTATAAAAACTGGTCTGAGTGGTGGCTAGCTTTGACAGAAAAATACAAAATGTGTGTGTTTTTTTTAGAATGGCAGATGTAATAAATAAATAAATTATAAAACAAATGTCTATGGTTGATTTAAAGAATTTGGAAAGAAATGCTGAGAACATCATTTGATAGAATGGAACATTTATCAAAAGAATCAAGAGAAAATAAAAGAATTATTATTTAAGCAAATACATCCTTTGAGGTACAAATGATAGAGGTGAGGTAAGAAAATTTCAGGAGCAAATTATGAATATTGTAATAAATTATGTAAAGAAAATGTTTCAAAACAGAAAGTCCAAAAATGAATGTCATGTTAATTGGCAGAAGAAAATAAGGAATTGAAAAGGAATATTTATTTATATGAATTATATAAGGTACTCAGACAAGTTAATTTATAGTCAGTATCCGGATCGGATGGAATAGGATACCAACGTCATAAGAATTTTATTGATTGGCAAGAAAAAATGCTTCTTGAAAGTTATGAATAAGTGGTTAAATTAAGGTTTTTAAGTATGAAGATTTATCCGTGGTAAACTTAAATTTGCATGGAAAAAAGATGACAGAAATAAAAATGAAAATTGGGGACCTACAGTACTGAACAATGCAGATTATAATTTTTTTATGAAAATAATGCAGAAGAATGTGGAAAGTAAAATGAAAAGTACTATGGAAAAAGTATTATGGAAGATATCATATATAGTTTAAAAGGAAAAGGATGTTAGGAATTATTATTCAGAGTAAGGGAACTCATGGATGATATTATAAACAGGACTGATGAGACCAAGATCATGACAGGAGATACAACATGGACTTTTGTGGACAATTATGGAAGAGTATAACATTAGTAAGAAAATTAAGAATGTATTTTATTCTGCATATAATAAAAGTAAAGTAAGAATTTTAGTGACTGTATGGTTAAGAGGCAGAGGTTAAGCAAAGAAATAGATATAAAGACTGGCACATGTCGGGGATGTCCTATGAATAGTTTAGTATTTGCATTAGTTATGAACGTATAAGCCAGAGATGTAAATTTGCACACTAGAGATGCTACATATATCACTAATGAAAGGATAAAAATTCCAGTCATGTTTACTTATGAGGATGATATTATACTGATTACGAGAAACAAAGTCTGGATTAAAGAAGTTACATCTTATTTATATCAATGTTTACATTTAATTGGCATAAGTTTAAATAAAGAAATAAGTAAAGAACTGATTGATATAGTAAAGATAGGAGGAGAATTTCTCTCGAGGAAAGAAATCTCTGTGCTAGGAATAAGATTTGGGGGGTAAAAATGTAAGTGAGGAATAATGGAATAGGATACCAGATTAAATAAAGGCGTTTTGTTGTTTTTGGAAAACATACAAACTATCTTTTAATAAAAAGGTTTATTTGATTAATTCAGTTATACTGGGAATAACTGCATCTATGAAAATGAAATAATACTAGTATTTTTTTTCTTTCATATGGGTTTAAAGATTGAATCCAATGAAGAGAGGAGTCTTATACACGGACAAAGAAAATGGAGGCTAATGATTAATAAATCCAGTTGTTTATGCTGCCTCTTTCAATTTGTGCAAAATTTTGCTTTGGATAAATGATAAAAATGAAAAGTTAGCAGTAAATTTACTAAAGTACAATATAGTCTTCTGTGTTGAGACATGCATGAATGGGCATACCTTCATTGAAGGTTGTGCATCAGGGCCGGCAACTCGGCACGTAAAAATCTACTGCCAATCATTAGCAGACCGGAGTTCCGCTGTGGCGACCCCTGACCGGGCAAAGCCGAAAGACACAAACAAACAAACAAATATAAGGGGCATTAGGATATATTAAAAAATTCAGAAGAGAAAAAGCATGTTTAAATAAAGTAATGAGATGTTATCAAGAAAATATATTTTATGGAAATTAAAAATTGATAAGACAGAAAATGATAGGAAAATGTGGTATACAAATATCATGAGAAAATATCATAATGTTAAAATTACGCAAAGCATGGTGTAATAAGTAAGCAGAATGTCAATATTTTTTACAGAGATTAATGATTAAAAAAATACCAAATGGGGAAATATGCCATATACAAAAATCAGTAAAAGAGTCTGTGTATATTGTGGTAAAGAAGAAAGTACAGAACATCTTTTCTTACAATGTATAAGTGTTGCAAAGGTGTGTGAGAATTGTGTAATGAAAATTTCTTTGAAAATATAAAGAGGGTAAATAAAATATACATGGATCTGATTATATATGGATATTACAGACATAAAATAAGGAATATGTTAGAAAAACAGATAAAATATTATTTTATGTTAAATGGACCAGATGGAATGAAAGGTTGAATTAAATCATATTTAATAGTAAATGGAGACTAGCAGCAATTTTAAGAAAGGTTCAGTAGTGGCTGTGGAAAAAGGAATGGTGTTCAAATAAGATAATGAAGATATCTATGACTGTATGACAATAATGGAAAGGAATGGAAATGCTTACTGTATAAATTTGTAAATATGGAGGTTTGTAAATAGTATTATACATAATGGCAAGGATTCACGAAACCTCCGTGTAAGAGTTATAACTCTTACACGGAGGCTGCAGTTAAACGGAGTGATGTCAGCATGCTCTGCATATTCATGAGAGCATGCTGAATCACACCTAAGTCTAACACGGTCCGTGTAAGACAGTAGGGGGCGTGTCCGTAGGCTGAGCCCTGCAAGCGGACACGCCCCCAGAACTGTAAAAGTGCCCAAAGTAAACACCCACAACAGAGTCCACGGAAATGTGAATAAACACAACACAACACATGCCCCCACAGACTATGAACATAAAATATATAAATGAACATGTTATATATTTTTTTAAAATTGTAAAGATGTTTAAACGTGAGTGCGCTTTTGTGGTCATGCCCGTAGCGCAGCTACAGTTAGCAGTCAGTGGGAAAGCATATAAGAACTAAATATGCAAAATAAGCCAAAAAGCAATAGCGTAGCGGTAGAGATGTTGGCTGAAGAGCAGGTATTCATGGTTCGAGCCCCCACAACACCAATTTTTTTTTTTTTCAAAATAAGCAGGAAACAAGTCCCTGACAAATATGTACACATAAAACCACAATTTATGTAAAATGTAATGAAATAGCCCATTTATATTGAAGACGTGATGTAACAAAAGAAGAAAAAGTGCCAGATGTGCTCATAGCTGAGCTACAGTTTAACAGAGTGAGTGCATCTGCCCGTAGATGAGCAGTGGTTTAACTGGTGCAAAATGAGTGCCCGTAGCTGAGCAGTGGTTTAACATGCTAAATCTAAGTGCCCCTACCTGAGCTGAGCGTAATATGCGTGCTGATAGCCAAATGAGGCTTAAACCAGCGTACCCCATTTGCGCGGAGCTGCGCACTGCGCAAACAAGCTAATCGACAGGCAACGTTGAGCAAGCCGTATCAAAACTGCCTTTACACAGACACACCCCTCAGCATGTCTAGACAGTCATGAAAAATAAAAAGCAGTGGCGAGGTTCGAACCCAGGATACTATACACCATAGTCAAGGTACCAAACCACTAAGCCATGACAGCAGTACCTGTAAATGCAATAATAGCTAATATATAGGAATGAATACAAACTGGAGCATGACAATGCAGGTTTACTGAAGTTGATACAATTCCAAAATGGCCAATCACAGATATGTGCGGGAAAAACTGACTATATAAGCCCCATAGGCGGGAATACACAGCATAAACAATTGTAGAACTGACCTGCAGGCAGAATGACAGGAGTAGGAGAGGGTAGTGGCTTTCGAGCACAGAGGTGGGGTATTGAGGAGCCCAGGTACATGGTCTGGCTCCTAGTCCATAATCATGAGGCCCAACTCATGCAGGGCCAGGTCCTCTGGGGAGCATACAGGGCCGAGGCGTGGAACCGGTTGGCTCATGATCTCACCAGTGCCACAGGGATTCCAAGGACTGGTGAGCAGGTCCGTCACCACCATGCAGACCTAAAGAGACGCAAGCAGGACCAACTGAACCTTTGGATCCAGGAGGCCCGGCAAACACCCAATGCCCCACTACTGAGTAAGTAACATTTAATTATGTATGTAAGAAATTAAACTAGCTGATATTATGGAGATGTGTATTCCAATATTATTTCATTTATATTACAGCTGCAGGTGTCCGTTCTGCGAACCGCAGAGCCTATGGCGATAGGCTGGTGCGGTTGCACCACCAGGCAGGTCAGTAATCCACTACCAGTAACTGTAAAGAAATATAAAAGTATGACAGTCAGCAAAAGAGTGCAGTGTAGTCAGTAAGGAATAAAATCTGCAAGTAACAGTGTGAAAGTGTATGCAAGTATTGCTTGATTACAAAAGTGTGTTTCAGCCTGTAAGTTAAACTGAAAAATGAAACTGTCTGACATATATTCTGAAATAAAAATGCCCTACCTGTAAGAAAATAGTACACAACCTGCAGCAGGCTGAAAAGTATAGCTGCAGAAGATGATGAAATCACATGTGTGAAATATATCCCTGTGGAAATACTGAAACATGACAGAAGTGAGACTGCTGGAAAGGATTGTAATAACTACAGGTAAAACATGTCAATAAAGCCTAGAAGTAAGTACCATTCTGAATAGTAAAATGAAAGCAAGTGAGAGAGTGTGAGAAAGTGTCATGAATCCAGCAATACAGTAGTAATAACCCCTGATTAAAGTATACTGCAGTCAAGACAGAATGAAATGCATGTGAGATTCAAAACCAAACAGCAAAATCTGTTCAAAGTGTTGCTGCATCTGGAATGTGTATCCCAAAATCTGGATATGTTGCTCTCAGTCTGCAATATGCAGATAGGATGATTGTCTGATATACCAAACATCCACACTTGTCTACAGCTATATAAAGCAAATGTAGCAGGATGATGTAGCTGAACAAAGCTAGATATGAATGTGTATGAAGAACCATAAAATGTATATTGATGTTGCAGTAACAGTCCTATCACCAAGTTGAAATAGTTATCATATAGGAAACTGTAGTTAGAACAGTAGTGTGTATATAACTGTAGCTATTAGAAATGTACAGCATATGTATTGTTATTGAAGGTGTTAATATTACTTTCTTTACCCCACCCTATAACCACATATAACCCATTCCACGTGAAAATGGTATGTGCAATCACAATTAACACCCGTGGACATTTGTCCTGTTGGGTCATATATATTTGCATGTCCGTTGATGCATCTGCCCTGTTCATACATCCACACCTGATGGCCTGTTGCCATCAATTAACCCTGCATGTTGTTGGACTGTGTATTTCTGTTCAAATTATGCATGTGTTATGCACGCTGTTCAATGGTGTGAACATCTGGGTGTTTGGTTAATGGGAATACTAATTCATGCTGTTACAACTAATTGTGAATGGTATTATATGTCACTAACCCAAACTGTCATGACATAATGCAAAACATAGGACGACAGGGAAGGTGGGTTCCAGCGGACCCACCTCTCCCACCTCAGCTGGCGAGTGCACCTGGCACTAGTGCCGAGTCCGGACCCTCTTCCGGTAGCCCTGTGCCACCTGCGTGTGGAAGCGCTGCAGGGGATGGGGCTCGCCCCCCCCTCTGCAAGTGTGGCCGGAGGAGAACCACCACTCACCCTCCGTAGTGTCCGGACTGTGGTGCGTAGGGAGATTCGGGACTCTGTTCTCGAGCCCCTCGCCAGCCGGCTGCAGGTGGCGCAACTAACGGGCATGCCTGTTGCCCGCCTACACAGCCCCAGCACAGCCCGTCCTGGGCAGTGAAGGAACAGTGGCAACTGCCTATGGGTGGGGATATCAGTTCCACTGTTGCCATCTGTGGGCTCATGGGCTCTGGATATCCAAACCTCCGTCCCGTCAATTGTGTAACCCCCCCACACGTGTCATACACCGCCCCTGTATGCGTCTTGTTTGTCTTGTCTGTTTACCTACCCAACCTACCTCCCCAGCTGTACCGACTTCCTTCACCTGACATACCACTCTCACCTGAAAAAAAAAAAAGGGCACTCTGTACCCACAAAAAATTACGCGCCATACATAGCTGCCCATTCCGCACACATGTCTGCTGGACATGGAACCTATCAATTACAATTGGCTGTACAACAAGTATTATTGTTGTCCTGACACCTCTCTCAGGGTGGAAGGTTTCAAATGTCACACCAAATTACATACATATGCACAGCTGTTGCTGATGAAGAAATGGGCAGCTATGAGCCTTACCTACATCCCTCCTGCACATCCCAAGCTTGTTTCCCTACTGTCTTACCCTCTTTGTGACCCCTTTTTCACCACTTTCCTGTCTCCCCATTTTCTTTTCTTTCAAAGAAAATAGCGGGTGTGTAAGAGTAAGCACGTTTAAGCGGGTGTGCGCTTGTGTGCGTGGAGCTAAACGCCAGTGCGCATGCGTGAGCTCCGCGCAAACCAGCGCTAACCCGGTTACAACTGCTTAAAAGTGCCTTAGTCACTTTGATTGACAGGTCTTGTAGTCAGTTCAGAAGCAAAATAAAATGCCACTGGCAGTCCCGAACCCAGGACCTTGGAAACACTAGTCTGCATGACTTACCACTAAGCCATGACTCTTATACAAGAACATTGTGCTAAAATAAATATATCATGTAATAGTAGGAATGAATGTAAAGGGAATATAGATGTGTAGTACACAAAGCATGCCATTTAGAATTACTATCAAAACTAGTGGATTTCCATAATAGTAGTGTGTGAACAGAAACAGCCATGCTAGTTGGTAGCTAGTAGGTAATAATGTCACTATAGCACCCTGCAAGCCACACACATACTCACAGCAGGATAATCACTGCCCATACCCCACAACCTCTTACAGGAACACATCTGGACCAAGTAATAAAATATGTGGAGCAAAGGCCCAAAACCAGGGACACATTACAAATAATGTTACAACAAATGCAGACAGTTCAGAGAGTAACAGGGTCTGCATTTTGTGGGATGTTTGGAAGGGTATGAAGTCTGAAACTTGAATGTTTGTCACCATATTCTGACTTGAGCCCAGAGTGATTTGCCAGAAAAAGGTGTGCATGAGACATTGACCAAAATATGAGGCAGAAATGAGGACAACCTGCAAATATCTGTACACATGACGGGTCTGACACCACCATATTTGAATAGTTAAGAGCCTAGACATAGCAACAGTGAATGACTTACAGGGATGCCCCACAGACTCCATGTGAAATGTACAAACAGTAGGCAGAAAGGTGTAACACATGCAATGTTAACTATGGAGTCCTGAAAGTATTCACCACTTGCATGGCAGAAAAAGTGTAGTAATACATATGCTCATGCTAACCCACAGTCACAACTGCAGCATACCAGACATTTTAATGGGTGTACCCCACTGATATGTACCATTCCATGAGGCAGATAACAGATGAAACTGAAAGTCTCTGGGGCCTGCTCAGCAGCATACTCAAATACCCTAATAGATGTCAAGGCCCACACCATGGCCAGACCACACTGCATGCTGTAACACCCTAGCAGATATAGCAAGCATTCCAAGGTGTGAATGTACATGGAAAATAGGAAAGCTACAGCAGCACACTACAGTCAGGACACCTAGCAGGCATACAAGTAGTGACTGTAAAGGGCAAATATTGAAGCCTTAGCAACAAAGTGCAAGCAAAGTGAAAGGAAAGCACACACACACACACATTAACAGTAGTAGTAGTTGTAGGTGTCAGTGTACATACACAGTTAGTACAGGAAACTGGAGAAATTAATGGAGGAATGTTAATCTACAACACACCTGGAAATATGAGAGAGATACCAACCTTTACACTCACAGAACATTGTCCACAGCATAACAGCATGGTCCCTGCCCTTAAAATCTGAAAGGGCTACGCCTATCTCACATACCTTTTTATAGCACTGTTCTGAAATCACAGTGAGAACTGCAATCAGTACACAACTGGCTGCATGCAATTAGCAAATGCTGGCTAACAATTGGTGCAGAGGCCATCACATGGGCATATGCAGATACCTACAAAAGTATGCTGTACTCCCAGTCCACACATGCAATACTTTCATTGCACCCTGAGAAGGACGTGAGAGACAGACAGATGGAGAGAGAGAGACAGAGACAGAGAAAATTGCAATTAAGCAGACACAAACAAATTGTTCAGCAACAGCCACCTGAAAGCTGACAACTGGGAAGTGGAGCAGCAGGACAGAGAACCAGATGGCAACACAAGCAGCTGTGACAAACACATGTAATGTAAAGTAATACTATAAAGGTCTACATACTGTGAACCCTCCATATGTGTCATTGGTCTGTATCCATATGTATATGAAGATGTGTAAAGGGCAGGGGACATACAGCAAGTATCAGTGAAGGCTGTACATACATTTGTATGTGAGAGCATCTATGTGCACATATCAATGTTGGTTGATTGTAGGTTGTAGTGCCATGTACAAAGTAGGTTTCACAGTTATGTATGTTTAGCAGTATGTTAGTGTGTATACAGTATGGTAGACAAACATGTTGAAATACCTGTCTATCATATGGATACGTATGTATGTCAACATATGTATGTGTGTATATATATATATATATATATATATATATATATATATATATATATGACATGCATATATGTATACATACATAGAGAGAGAGATGTAGGAATACATAGACAGATGTAGATAGAATATTGTACAAACATATATATGTAATGCACACATACAGATATAGATATATGTAGATACATATACATAGACAGACTGATCTGACTATCTACAGGTATAACTGTATATGACGACCTTCAACACACCCTGTCCCACCGCCTCTGTCACTCTCACCCCTCTGTGTCCCCCCTCCACATCTATAGCAATATATGTACATCAATATATATATGTGTATATGTATACAGACATATATATATATATATATATATATATATATACATATAGATATATCTATATACATATATATATATATATATATATATATATATATATATATATAGAGAGAGAGAGAGAGAGATGTATATAAATTCTGAGTGAGGGACATGTGTACAGATGTATTGCAACAGGTGCCTGGTGACAAAGGCATGGAGTGAACACCAGTGTCAAAACCGGAGTACCATACCACATTCCAAATCACCTACACCAGTAACCACCAGATATGTGATTGGCTGCCCACCACTGCATGTGTCAGGGGTGAACAGGGTCACAAATGTGTACAATAGTGGCCCCAATGATATTCACAGTGGCACACTATCCCTGGAATACCTGCACATGGTATGTGTCAGCGAACATGGTGTGTCAGCTATGGATATGTAGGTCGGTGTACCCCTCCACACCACATAATGGATGCCATGGTATGGACCTCACATGACAGCTACAGATATGGAGAAGGACACAGTGACATGTACAACACTGTGACAATGCACTCAAACACATTACCAATGCACAGTGACTGACAACACCACAGAGTACACATATACTACCCACATAGAGGTTACCACTCCCGGATTTACATATGTAAGTCACACCCATGACAGATGTCCAACAACCATAGTAACACCTCACACCATCCACAACCTAAATGACTGCTGTGTGTCATCCGTGCCACTGCAATAGAGTGCACATGTGGAGGTAAAAGTTCCTACCCACAGATAAGACATACCCTGCAATAAACCACACAGTGTTAAGAAGCAAGACTCCCCATGAGTACATGTCACACATACCCCTGCTGAATGTTAGTCAGATAGGTAATATGTCATATGTGTCACCCTGTGTAACTGTGTGACAGCAGCAGGTACCATCACACCACATGTGTCACAATGGTCAGGGTAGCAGAACAGTACGCTGCTGTAGTCCCAGGGGCAATAGCATATTGTATAGTATTGTATTGTAATGTAATGTATTGTGTTGTATTGTATTGGTATGTTGAGGTGCCTCCTTCGTGGAGTGGAACCACTGCTGCTGTGTGCCAGTGTACAGGTATATATCTAGTGTTACATAGCACTTCTATATGTGTGTTTAGCTCCTGTCAGAGTTTATGTAGCATGCAACTGGGGATACCATCAGGTCCCATTCATGTTGTGTATTCTGCTGTCCTGAGGGTGGCTCTCACCTGGACATCTGTGATGACAGGGAGGTTACAGTCAGCTGGGATAACTATGTCTTATTTTGGGGAGAGGCGGGTGACACCTGCACTGAACCTGTCTGCCACAATGTTGTCAATATCTGTGGTGTCAGTGAAATATTTGTTGTTGTGTACTAACTATGGGCATAGAGGATGGATCCTGACTAGGTTGCTAACATAACTGAAGAAGGCCTTCTGGTTATCTGTAGTGTCCCTCTTGATTTCCCTCTCAAAGTTGCCCATGGATGTTTGTATGATGGAAAATAGATCCTTATTAGTGCTGCTCAGACATGCCCTCCCTTTATGGAATTATGCTCTGTCTTGCAGTAGCTTCCATCTTCTGTAATACAATCTGTCTATGGCTGGGGTCCACCAGACAGGATGCTGTCCCTTTGTGGAGAGTGTCTTGGTCATATATGGGATTGCATGATCCATGCATTCTCGGAGATGTCTGTAGAAAGCAATTGTGTAGGGGTCAGCATTGTGGGTTGTATCTGCCACTGGCCCAGTGGGCTGAAAGGATACCATGTCACTGTTACAAAGTGTAAAGTTTGCATCTGTAATGTTATTCACTATAGTCGTTTGTGCTGGTGGTGGAGGTGGGATATGTATATCCAGGGGAATCAGTGTGTGGTCAGCTCACAGTAGTTGATGATGTAGGCCATACAGTACCTAAATACAAACCCGCAGAGTGAGGAGATGCTCTTGACCTGAATCAGTGTTCTGACTGCTGGGGTTTGGTAGTATGTCGTATGGAGTGTGCCAGGTACTGTTGCACAGTTGCTGGCTGAGCACTGATACCTGGCCATTTACATGTGTATCCACCAATAGACAGACATATGCTATATATGTGAGATATGTTGTATCATAACAGTCGAGTAGCATGTGTAGTATGTGTGCCAAATTCTGCTGACATATATTGCTGATATCAGGTTATTTTCTTTCTCAGGTACATGGCCCACCGGAATCCCACTTACTCCACAGCTGAGGATGAGGAGTTACACCAGAGCCTGGTGCGGGATTATGCAATACTCTTTTCCCGCACGAGCCAGAATCAGCAGGAGAGGGCTGCACTGTGGCAAGACCTTGTCCGTTGGGTAAATGACATAGGCACGCATAATAGGACATATGAGCAGGTACGACATCACTGCAGTGATTTAATCAGACATGTCCGTCAGCGTGCATCGGATATCCACAGGCAACAGGTCGCCACAGGTGGTGGGGTGGCTACACATCCCCCGCTCACCAGACTGGAGGGACTACTCATGAGTGTAGTGGCTCCAGTCCGCCAGCAACAACAACAGCAGCAGACACGCATTATGATGGAGGCTGGAGCCACGCAGCAGCAAGACAGTGAGCGTGCAGGTAATATGCCATATGTATAGTTGACTGTTGTGTACACTGGTAGTTAATGCATGTGTGAGGTGTGTCCTTGGTTTGTAGCTGTCACCATAGTATTTAATGTGCAAGTGTGATATCCTCAATATTAGCAGCTGACCTGTGAAAGGCGACTGTTGTACTACTGACCTGTATCATACTCAGTAACAATGGCACAGTTGTGCCCACTGACATTAGTTTCTTCACGTCTGCAGGTCCCTCTGGTATAACAGCAATGCAGCCTATCCATGCTGGTGAGTGTGTATTAACAATTCCTGTAATAGTTTTGATAGTAATAGTACTATTTGGCTCACTTAGTAGTGCTCTTTGTATGCATGTAGGTGTGTCCGTGTCTGTGTGTTGATATCACACATACTGAGTACTGTACAATTGTGTGAAACTGTGTGAATGTGTGCATGTGTGCACCTGTGCATGTGTGCACGTGTGCATGTGTGCACCTGTGCATGTGTGCATGTGTGCATGTGTACGTGCGCATGTGTGCATGTGTGCACCTGTGCATGTGTGCACCTGTGCATGTGTGCATGTGTACATGTGTGCACCTGTGCATGTGTGCATGTGTGCATCACTGGTAATGTGTAGACATTATAAACTGTGTTTCCTGTTTCCCTCCCACAGGTTCTGGTGCTGCTCTGGTGTCATGTAGCAGGGAACCTGAATCAGGTGCCGTGGGTACTGATAATGATGACATCTGTGTAATGGCACAAGAAGGTATGCCAGGGTCCGCCATTGGTCAGCCGATTGACAGTACACAGCTGTCGACCCCATCAATGCGCACAGTTATCCTGCCAATACACCCTTTGTCACCAATGTCCCTAGGTGATGGACAGCATACAGTGGGCATTGACCAGGGTAATGTGGTATCTGTGGCACATGCCTCCCCACACAGCAGCCGTGGGCATGGCCCAGAGATGGTACCACACAGACAGATGTCCAGGGGTTCTCGTGGGAGCATCCGTGGGCGTACTGCCCCTGTCAGATGTGCCCACAGAGGTCTTACAACCTCAGCTATGTTTCGGGCTGTCATGCAGGCACAGTCACGTATGGAGCGGTACACCAGACAGGGTCTGAGGGAGCTGACAGCATGTCGCACAGCCATGACTGACGGTATGCGTGACATTGCGGCTGCCATCCGTGATTTCACCGATGTCATAGACAGACGTTGTGGGGACATATTAGACTGGTTCCACAACTACATGTCCATGAGCCAGGGCGATGGTGGGCGGTTGAGGCGTCGACGTGGCCGTATGCCAGCAACAGCAGCAGCTGGCAGTCGTCGCGGGGCGACAACAGGGCCGCCACCCCATAGTGCCAGCAGCAGCCCCAGCAATGCTGGGTCTGTGCTGTCATCAGACCGCCCCAGGAGACCACGTGCACGTGGCTCTGGCCAAGCCCGACAGGGATCTGTGTCCAGTCAACGAACACCTGCTTCTGATGACAGTACCCAGTCTGGGTTGGTACCGGATACAGTCCGTAGCACCCCTGCAAGGCACAGGTACCGTGTCCGTGGCCAGAGACACTGATCTGTATGACCTGGCAGGTACAGTCTGTGGCTGTCCACAAACACCAGTATATGGCAGCCATGAGGTGGAACTGTGTGCATCCATACACACATGCAAATTGACAACACCTAGGGCTACCGCACACGCACACACTGCATCAACATTGCCCCACCTTCTACTGCTGTCCCTCACCAACACACATACACATACATGTCAATCGGTGGTATCGGTGGCCGACTCAGGCATACCAAGTTCACACCCTGTGCATATGATGAAACTGTGCCACCTCCTGCAATCTGTAACAACTGTGCAGGTACAGGTTAAGATGTTGCTGATGCACAGGGTGACCACATAGATGTGTAGTAATAGTATCATGTTGTTTACAGTACTGTGTGCTGAATTAATTGTGGGTATATCACAGCATGCCTGATGCAGTAAGTGTGTGATTGTCATGTACTGTTGTCTACACCCATGGTAATTACCATAGTGTATCATCTGCACATGTTGGCATACTGGTGGTAATGATGTCAACAGAAGGCTACATACATAGGTAGCACAGGGGATAAGGTAATGAATGTAGTAATACGCAATGATGGACATGTAAATTGCAAGTGGCATGTTGCCCACACTGGACTCTGCAATGCAGATGTTTGAGGATGTTGATATGTGTGCAGTACTACACGACTGGTACAGGACACACAGGAGCACCCTAGCACTGCATGCTCACATCTCATACCATGCTAGACAGCCCCAACACACAAAACTAACTGTCACAGGAGGGAGAGTCCCCATATATGTCAGGGATACTGTGGTGGCAGGCCAGGTAGCATACATCCTACTAAGTATGGAACCACTGAGTGAAGGCTCAGTGTCTGTTATTTGACATGTGTATTACTGCAGGTATGAGCACATAGGTTTCCATCCAGTTACTGTACTTCCTGACAGTACATGGTCTGTACACTTGTGTGCGCTGAGACTGGACCCTAGCCATCTGACCCGTGTATTTCCATGTACATGTGCATAGTGCCTGCATATTTGCAGTGTTACCTACTGGAAGTCGTACAGCTTGTTTGTTGTACAATGGACTACATGCAGCCCTGTTTACTGTAGCTTTGTTTGCATGCATGTTTTCTTGCAGTTACCCTGGAATACTGATCACACCTGCAATGCATAGTTATAGAGCTTCTGTGGACTCCTAGTGCCATCTGCATAGCTTACTATATGTATGTCCATGTCCCACTTGACAGGATGTCACTGTTTGTCCTGTTCACATGTACATTGCCTGTGACACAGTGCATATGACTTACCTGGCATGTGCCCACGTGAGCAGTCATATATGCTACTGCTAACTAATCACAGGCACTACACCTTCACATATTCATCTTCTGTTGAACTACCTGCTTCGCAAGGGATGGCCTGCACCTGTCACCCCTGGGCTTTCAGATATTGGCAAAGGCTCTTGCTACCCCCATAGTGCCTATGTTAGGCAAGGCTCAAATGACAAACCCACCTTCATAGGTATCACAAGGGATAAGAAACTAAGAGTAATGCTACCCAATGCCAGAAGTCTAAACCTCCAGATGCATGCACCCGAAACTCTCCGTGGCATGGAGAACATCGATATCTGTGCAGTAACAGATGCCTGGTTCAGGGCTACTGAGAGCACACCAGCACTACCAGGTTTAACCTGGTTGATTTCTTTGAAACAGTCACCAAGGCCATTGACGAGGGGAAGGTGGTTCACACAGCCTACCTGGACCTCATAAAAGCCTTCACAACAATACCCCACTTGGGTATTCTAGAAAAGCTCACCAGCTTAAATATAAGCCCCTATGTCACTAGATGGATTGCACAGTGGCTCAAGGACAGAACCCACATGGTTAGAATTGCTGGAGCCATGCCAGACTCCAAACCAGTTACGAGTTGTGTCCCACAAGGCTCAGTCCTGGGACCTCTCTTGTTTGGTATATATTTATTGGAGGTACAGGCCAACACGGATGGACTGTGGCTGACCAAATATGCAGATGACTGCGAACTGGCCACCATAATCGACTCTCCAGCCGACACAAGCATCTTCCAAAGGGGCATCATAGAAACAGACAACTTGTGCCAGAGCCATGGCCTTCAGCTGAACAGTGTTTAGAAAGGGAAATGTGCATCCTGTAGTCTGTTCACCTAGTTGCCAAAAGGGACATTTCCCTCACAAACACTAACCCCCCTCAGCCAAAGACACACACTTGCCATTTGCAGGATTCAAACCCCTATCTGACTATGTTATAACATTTGAGACGGACACATTAGCAGAGTGTGCTATTCGCATTACTGGTAGGTTTCCCTTCTCTTGCTTTACTTATAGGGTGCTGACATTATCAGTGTTTAGAAAGGGAAATGTGCATCCTGTAGTCTGTTCACCTAGTTGCCAAAAGGGACATTTTTCTCACACACAAATGCACACACACTAACCCCCGTCAGCCAAACACACACACTTGCCATTTGCAGGATTCAAACCCCTACCCAATTATGTTATGACAGTTGAGACAGACGCATTAGCAGAACGCGCTATTCACATTATTGGGAGGTTTCCCTTCTCCTGCTATACTTATAGAGTGCTGACATCATCGGTGTTTAGAAAGGGGAATGTGCATCCTGTAGTCTGTTCTCCTAGTCGCCAAAAGGGACATTTTCCTCACACAAAATTGCACACACACAAATCCCTCTCAGACAAACACACACACTTGCAGGATTCAAACCCCTACCTAACTAACACACTTGCCATTTGCTGGATTTAAACCCCTACTTAACTATGTTATGACACTTGAGACGGACGCATTAGCAGTGCACGCTATTCATATTATTGGGAGGTTTCCCTTCTCCTGCTATACTTATAGAGTGCTGACATCATCGGTGTTTAGAAAGGGGAATGTGCATCCTGTAGTCTTTTGTCCTAGTTGCCAACAGGGACATTTCCCTCACACACACACTAACCCCCCTCAGCCAAACACACACACTTGCCATTTGCAGGATTCAAACCCTTACTTAACTATGTTATGACACTTGAGACGGACGCATTAGCGGAGCGCACTATTTGCATTACTGGGAGGTTTCCCTTCTCCTGCTATACTTATAGAGTGCTGACATCATCGGTGTTTAGAAAGGGGAATGTGCATCCTGTAGTGTGTTTTCCCAGTTGCCAAAAGGGACATTTCTCTCCCACAGACTTACACCAACCCCACTCACACACACACTGAGCATTTGCAAGATTCAAACCCCTACCTAACTATGTTATGACACTTGTGACGGACGCATTAGCGGAGCGCGCTAATCATATTACTGGGAGGTTTTGTTTCTCCTGCTGTACTTATAGGGTGCTGACATCATCGGTGTTTAGAAAGGGGAATGTGCATCCTGTGGGGAGGCAGACGCCAAGCACACTCTGGCTAAGCTGTCATTCCCTAGGGCAAACAGCCTAGTGTTGACCTCTACACCCATATGTTTAATTGTCAAATGCACATTATTTGTTGCTGATAGACTGTTTGCACATCTTTATTGCCATAGCATTCCCTGTTTGTATGAACAACTTGTGCATCTGTGGAAGATGTTTGCATATGGGAGGGATCCACTATATCATGTATGTCTCTGTAGTCATTTAACTGTGTGCACTGGGCAGACTGCTGTAATGTGGTTGGTTCCTGGAATAACACGTAGAAATACCAGATATGTGTGTCCAACTGCTAAACTGAGATTTGGCCTAAGTGTGTGAGCATGCCCAGTTCAGCCTTCCCATGGCATGTTGTCTGACATATGTCTCATTTATCAAAGTGTGTGAGCATGCCCAGAGTGAGCATTCCATATGTTGAACTCTGCAGCCCACCACATTTGTGGATGAGTGTGAACTTCAACAAATATCACCCGTTTATGGTTGTGTGTTGTGTGTCATGTTGTGTAGTTACTGTACAACTGCTTTGTGTGTGAACACAACAGGATTATACTGTGCCTGCAGTGTTTGCATGGGATACTTTGCATACAGTTGTCAACATCCTTTCACACTGACCTAACACTGTAGTACTGTATAGTGTACTGGTAGTACTTTGACTGTGGTGGACAGTATCCTGGGCTTTAGTGCTATCACTGCTTTACATTTCGATAGTGAGCACAACAGCCTGGTTAGGGGCCAGTTGTGTACATCTGACCATGTTGCATTCTGTTCAGATATGAACTACTTAAACCAGGCTTGTCCAACATTGGTAGTGTATTCCACAACATAAGTGTACATTTGCAAACACTAGCGATGTGCCCTAGTCCATGTCTAATGCTAGTTGGAGAGTGTGTTTGTCCTTCAACACACATTGTAAGTGGAGTTTGCCATGACATATGTCATAGTTAGTATACTGTGCCTCTGTCTACCTGTGACATGACAGTGATACCCAGGATAAAGCTACCATCTCCCATCCACTCATCAAGATTCCTATTGAGGAAAATTGATAAGTGACTCTATGGGTAGCCTGTACTGGGAGTTCACTCATGGGTGGGGGTGGCTTCTGTGTTATGGATCATGCAGTACAGCTTGTCCTATGTAAGTCAGTGCTGGGGTTCAGGTCTCTCATGTGCATAGCTCACTGCCATTCAGACTGTACAAGGTGCAGCATGTTTATTGATACCAGCAACACAGGCAACACATGGCATCTGTGCAAGCTCTTTGATACTCCTGGTGAGGTACTGTTGGGGACTTTACGGTTGATGGAGGTGTCTGCTGAGGTACATCCCACAGGGGCTATTGTAGTCAATTGTACCGCTGATGAAGGATGACTGCAGAGCCACAATGACCTCCCCTTATCTAGATCTGACAACCTTCATGATTAGGTGGGTATATGGTATGTTTCTGTAAACACTACAGCACATGTTTGTCCAATGCAGGATATCTATCACCTTGTGTCCCCAGGTCTCTCATTACATGTCAACTACGTAATGGGTTAACACCTATGTGGTAATTGGTGGGCACTTACTGTATATCCACAGGGGTTGACTATACACTTTTCTGCAATTAGCTTGCTGACATGGCTATGGCACCAGTTTTCTGTTTCTATGTGGCCCTTTTGTGGGATGCTTGTGTCAGCTGGTGGATCATATATGGTGAGCAGTTTGTAGTCCTCTGCAAACATGTTCAGACACAGTCCTTCCATGTTTGCCTGTACCTATGGGACATATATACCAGACGAGGGAGATCCCAGGACCAAGCCTTGTGGGATGCCAGTTATATCTGGTTTGTAGTCTGACATGGCTGCAGCATGTCTGACCATGTCTGTTCTATCCTTGGTCTGGTTTGCAACCCCTCTACTGACATAGGGGTTTATATTTAAGCTGGTGAGCTTATCTATAATGAACACGTAGGGTATTGTATAGAAGCCTTTGCAAGGTCCAGCTACGCTGTGTGGACCACATTGCCCTCATCAATGACCTTAATGACTGTTTCAATTGAGTCAAACATGTTTAGGGGCAAGATCTGCACTTAAGAAAGCCACACTGGGTAGGGTCCGGTGTTAGTAGGTCCCCAATATCTTTATGTCTGTGGTACATGCTGATCCTTTCCATAGCTGTGCAGACTGAGCTTCTCAGGATTCTGGGGTAGTAGTTTTCAGTATCAATTCAGGCAACACCTTTGTTGAGAAGGACCACTGTTGTTGTACACTGCTCTTTGGGTACATATTCTGTGGTAAGGCTGACATTGAGCAGTAGTGTGATTTGGCATTCCATTCATCTTGGAGTCCATGTTGCACTCAGCCCAGGACACCATCTCATACCATTGCTGCTGTGTGTTTTGCTTTGTAGATGCTGGCTGTTACCTCAGCATCTGCAATGTCAGGGGGCCAGCAGTCTGCTGGGATAGATATTCTGCATTCTGGGGGGGGGGGTTTGCACTGCACCTGTCAGGATGTATGTTGGCAATATGTGTGTGTGTTTGTGATATTTGTGTGATTCAGAGCATATCTGTGAATTCCCAACACGGTTCCTACCATCAGTTGTGAAAGCCTTGGGATTATCCTTAGTGTTCTGTACAATTTGTATCTTCATAGGTTCATAGGTTCATACTAGGCTATCCACCCTAGGGCATTTGTTAGCCTAGCCAGAGTGTGTGTAGCTTTTGCCACCCCTTGCTATGTGAATATTATGGCCATTTATGATTTGCTTTGCTGTGCCTCTGTCTGGACATGACACAGTGAAGACCGCCAGTGTAACTCTACAATCATCCATCCACTTGGCAAGATTCCTGTTGAAGAGTGTCAGTGAGGGGCTCTGCCTAACATGGAGTGGGATTCTCGTCCAGGGTGTGGGGAGCCTCTGGATTATGTATCTGTCCCACCAGCACATCCTATTTCATTATTTGTTGAGGTTGACATCTCTCACTCTCACAGCTCCGATGGCTTTGAGTTTTCTGGGGTGGAGCATGTCCATTACTCCTGTGTTGGGCATGGCCTTCTACAACAGGCATGCAATGCCTCTGTGTAGGCAGTATGTGACTGCATTCAGCTGGGGTGTCTACAGCCAGGTAGCATATGACATATATTTGAGACCCTTTATCCTCTTGGTGAGGTACCTTTGAGGTCTTTCTAACTGCTGCAGGTGTCAGGTAAGGTACATCCCATATGAGGCATTGTACTAGATTATGGGTGTGATAAGAGAACAGTATAGGGGCACAATGACCTCTGTTGACGTAGATGTGAATCTTTTCCTGATACGGTGTCAAATGTAGACAGTCTTCCTAGCCACATTGGCAATGTGAGTGTCACATAACAGGTTACTGTCCACTTGTGTCCCTAGGTCCCTGATTACTCCTTCCATACATAATGGTTTACTACCTATGTGGTAATTTGTGGTACCTTGTTTGGTATTTGGTGGGACATTCATACTGTCCAGTGTCTTCAGGACGGCTGGGTGGGGTTCCTGTGTGTGAGAGTGTGGTCTGTAGCATGCTACAGACTGTACAGCAGTCTTGCCTACAGTTAGTTGCACATGGGTGGACTCCAATGCCTTGTGCATTGTCAGTTACCTGGACGTATGGGTGTCTGTGCTGAATATGGATACTCACCCTCCTTTTATGTTTTGTTCCAGGTTTTGGGGCCATGACACATGATATGTGGTATAACCTGGTAGTGCTGGTGTGTTGTCAGGAGGCTTGCAGCAGGTTTCTGTCACTGCACAGACATCGATGTTCTCCATACTGGGGATGGCCTTGGGAGCATGCATATTGGGGTTTACACATCTGGCATTGGTCAGCATTACCCTTATGTTTCTTTCCACTTATGTTTTCTAGGGTGGTGGGTTAGTCTTTTCAGCCTTGCCTACAAAAGGCTCTATGGAGGTGGCAAAGGCCTTATCCAATATCCAGACGCCCAGGGGTAACAGGTGCAAGCATCCCAAGAACAGCTGCGTGGCTTGTCAAGCATGACATCCCAAGCAGACAGACATTGGATCCCCTTGGAATGACACCAGTAAGTGTGCCACTTGCTATGACTGATCATTCCGTGTTTGTACTGTGGCATTATTCTTGGTAAGGGTAGGATGCTGCAAACGGTGAGTGTCATACCGGCCTGGACTACATAATCAGAGAGCTCATCAATGTCTCTTTTCATGTAGTCTAGGGAGGTACATCTCAGGTCATTCACACCAGCATGGACTATGACTGCATCATATTTCTACTTGCTTTGGAGTGACCTGCATACTTCTGTTATGTGGCGTATTGTGGCAGCCTACAGGCAGCTTACTGTACCCTTTCCCTTGTTCAGTCTGGTGTGCGTGACAGCAGTGTGTCTGACTATGGAGTCACCTATTACAACTGTATCAGGCATGTTGTTTCTCCTTCTGGCCTGTGACTGTTTGGCACACCAGCTTTGTGTACTATGTGTTGCATGTGCTATGTTTGGAGGTTGTTTGATTGGGTATCTACTTTAGAGGCCTCTGTTGGTGTGCTGTGTTTGTAATTTGTGCCTCCGGGAATGTTTTTCTGTGTTTATGTGTTTGGTTTGCAGTTGTGATAGGTCTATGTGGGACTGTGTTTGTGGTGTGTATGGTTACCTTCTCCTCCTGACTAGTTTTGGGAGTACTGAGTTGAGGGAGCTGAGCCTCCAGTTTGGATAGATGGTTGCATCTCTCACATATATTTGTATTTCTTGGGTGGAGTTGGGGGTTGTCTGTGTACTTGGGGCAGGTGTAACATTGCCTCAGGATTTACATTCAACTTGTTGTGGCTGGTCTTAGTGGATTGTATGTGTGGACATATTTTATTGCCATACTACTGATCAGTGATTACTTCATTGTTTATGTTTGCTCTATCATGTAGTAGCTTCCTCATTCTCTTGCATGGTTTGGTTATGGCTGGTGTCCACCATGCCAGATGCCTGCGTGTATGGCATTGTGTCTTGTTTTAATTAAGGATTGCATAATCCAAGCATTCCTGGCAGTGTGCATGGAATGGCTGTATTACAGGTTCTGAGGTGTGGCCCATATTTTGCACCTGCACAGGACCTTTAATGGATTCCACATCAGTTTGGAGGAGTGCAAATATTGCTTTACACATGTTTTCCACTGTGGTTTTCTGGCCAGGGACTGTGGTCAGGATTTGTATATCCAGTGTGATTACTCTATGGTCTGGTTTTACCAGTGAGCAATACACTTCTCGTCTTGCCATCCAGTACCCATGTTGCTGATTATCACATCCAGTATGCTTACCCCTCTTGTGGGAGTGGTACATTGTTCCTGGGCCTTTTGGTTTATGGATTCTATGACCTTTTGTCCTACACTGTTGGAGCTAGTATAATGCTCCCAGTCTATGTCTGGGTATTTTCAGTCACCCAATATAATGTGGTTTGGAGGACTTGATATATTCATGTATTCCAGCATAGGCCAGGTGCAGTTCCTGGTGTTGGGACAGTAGTCTGTAGCAGGCTATAAACCGGGGGGCAGTTTTAGCCACTGTTACTTGACCATGGCTAGTCCATGCTGCTTCTTGTTGTGGTACCAACATGGGGTGTGGTTATCCTTGACAATTCTTGCTAGTCACCCTCCTTTTGTAGCTTGTTCCATGTTTTGAGGCTGTACAGCACAGTATGAGGTGTAACCTGGTAGTGTTAGGGTGCTGTTGTGAGCCTTGACTCAGTTTTCTGTTACAGCACAGATATCAACATTCTCCATTCTGGGTGAGTTTAGACTGCATGCATCTTGCTGTTTCGACTTATCCCTTATCTTATTCTTATACCTTCTGATACCTATGGAGATAGGTTTGTGTTTTGAGCCTTACCTATTCAGGGCACACTGTGGGTAACAACAGCCTTTGCTAGTATCCATACGGCCTGCACTGATAGGTGCACGCCAGTCCTAGCAGGTGGAGCATCATGTCATGCTCAGCATGTCATCCCAGACTGGCACACATTGGATCCCCTTTGACTAACTGCGATACTTCAGTCAATTATTGCACTTGATCATCTCATTGTCATATTGTGGCATGATGCTTGGTGAGGGTAGGATGTTAGTCAGGGTCCTCAGGTGTGCATATAGTACATGGTGTTACATTACTTAACACATGGCATTCATACCTCAGGTGGTGCTGCAGGGCTGCCTATGTCGGATGCACATATTACACTCCCTGTACATGTTTGTGAGCAGGTCATGTCAGTTTAGGCATCCCTGTTATTATCTGAGTGAGTAAGAGGGGGTATCATTCCCAGGGTTCCTACTGAGCCAGTGTATGTGCTATGCGTTGCCTCTTTGCCAAGGCCAGGGCATACTGGGCACACCTCCTTCTGCCTACTGGGGCAGGCTCAGGTTGTTCCTCCTCCAAGTCACGCTCTGCCTGTGATGGCCTTGGCAATGGTGGGGGCTGTTTGGCCCGCCCTATGATGGTCCTGCTGCAGCTGTTTTCGCAAGATCATATTATGTAGCATAGCACATACCATGACAATTTGGGTACATGTAGTTGGTGTGTACTGCAAGGCTCCACCAGATGTGTCCAGACACCGAACCGTGACTTGAGCAGCCCAAACACACGCCTATTACATTACGTGTTTGTGCGTGTGCCTTATTATGGCTCCTGTTCAGGTGTGTGTGCGTTTCTGATGGGTGTCATCAGCCACGGCTCCAGTGCATAACCTGCATCCCCACTAGGTGTCCGTGGGATGTCCCCATTGGCAAATGTCTGGTACAGCTGCGTCAAATGCCAGATGTGGGAATCATGGTAGCTCCCAGGACAGCCAGCACACACATTCATTATTATGCCCTGGGCATCACACATGACCTGGCAGTTGATGGAGGGAAGCCCTTGCGGTTGATGTATGCCCTACCCCGCTCACCGGCTGGTGCTTTGATGTGCGTGCAGTCTGTTGCACCCACTACCTCAGGGTATTCCGCTATTTGCTGGAAGAGACGATATTGCTGGCCAATACCTCACGGGCATTGGGGAAATATACATGATCACCGGCATGTGCTGACATGGCATCCAGGAACTGGTGCAGTACCCTGGAGGCTGATGCCTGTGATATCCCCATCATATCACCAGTTGGTCTCTGGAAGGTACCTGTTGCTAGTATTCTTAGGCCAGCACATACCTTGGTTTCCACTGGGATGGGTTCCCCTCTGTTGGTTCTGTGTGTGAGGCGTGGCCTGCACAGCTCCACTATTTGCTGCAGGAGGTCTCTGTCCACTCTATAGCGCTCTACTATCTCCAGCTCATGTAACCCGTGGTAGGTGACCCTGGGCCTGTACACTTTTCTCCGTCTCCTCACTGTGGGTTGTCTGGCACCATCTGCATTGTCACCACCCTCAGCAAGTCGCCTATGTCTCATTATGACAGCTATGGCAGCCCCTAACATTTCTGCTCTGAGTGAAGCTTTTTCAGTTTTCACTTCTAACAACTTACTCCTGTCTTGCAGTGTCTCTTGAGAGAAACATCCTGCACTGCTGTTTGCAGAGTTTTAAGTGCTGGGCTTGGCTACTATTCTGCCTGTGTAATTGCCTGCTTCTAATTGTTTTCACCTGCTAGCTCCAGCAGTATTCCCTGCTAGCTTCCTACTAGATCTGTTGCTTCCTTTTTCCTTTCTGTTTCCTCAGGGAGGAGCCGTGTGCAAACCAGCAGAAACATGCTCACAGTGGCTTACACGCGCGCACACATGCTTATACGGTTCTGAATCTGCTTATTCGGGTTAAAACGCGTGCACACCCACGCAAACAGTGTTAAACATTTCTAAACACGCTCCCACATGCTCAGTCTGCTTTACATGTGCGCACACTGTCTTACTCGTGCTTCATGGCGCGCACACGTGCGCATGCACACCCAGCAAGAAACTTTGGTGTAGGCAACAGTGTACACCTTCCATTTCTTGACTTTCTCAGGCTTATCTAGTGGCACACCTCTTTCCATGATATCTGTCTGACATCTGTCATGTAACTCTGACCTCCAATGAACTGCATTTCTTTTTACCATTCCCCCCTGTGATGTCACCTATCTCTTACTCTGTTCCTCCCCCTTCTGTAACTCTTACACTACTCAGACTGTGCTCATTTGCTATGTGACAGTGGAATTCAGTATCCTAACACTCATTTGCATCAGATTGCCTACTAATGCTTAGTTACATCTCTTAGACTCAGCTTCCCCCCTTAGCAACCACTACACGGTGGCCATGTTGGTTTTAGTCTGCTGGTCCATGCATTGACATTCCATGTATTGCATAAAACCCACATTTGTGGGTTTAAAACCTTCGTTTTTATGTTTTATACAGCGCAGCCCGTTTGCTTATGCTGCGCTGGTTTAAACATCGGCGATCGCTGAAAAAAATTATATATATTTTTATTACTTTTGCATCAGGTTACCTTGCCAATGGCCACATATTTGGCCATTGGCATGCTGCCTGACACATATGCAGCCTTTATTTGGAGATGACATGGCTCCATTGCGATTTTTGCAGAAACGCATCAGTTGTCAACTGAGTACATTTCTGCAGCTAAACGCTCTTACGCGCTGTTCTGGGCTTCCTGGATCGCTAATCATCCTCATTTGCATGCTATTCGGCTGCAAGTGAGGTGATTAGCTTATCCACGCCCACTCCATGTAAGAGACGTTTTAGCTTGTCTCTTACACGGACTTTGGGCTGTTCCTGGATCGCGAAGGCTGCATGGAGTCTTACACTACTCTTAGACTCCGTGCAAGCCTTCGTGAATCCTGCCCAATGTTTTTTTAATTAAGAACCTGTACACTTTTCAATAAGTGCCATGGGATCTTTTACATTAATAAAACAAAAATCCCAGGCAATGAACCCAGCAAGAATCCGAGATGGAAAATTGTTTTAATCCAAAAAACGTAGAAAATTCACAGAACAAAAATGACGAAAATCAACCCACACCAAACAAGTTAAGCTTTCACTCTGCCAATGCAAAGCTTCATCAGAACTAAAAAATCACGTGATAGAAGCCCTTTAAATACATATTTAGTAATTAAACACTTTACATCCTTAAAAAGATATAACGTTTTACTAGAATTCTCATGTCAAAACTATTAAGCTGTGTCAAGATAAAAATGTAAAAATGTGTATATGTATAAATGGATCGCATTGTCAAATAATTCGTCCTGCCATAAAAAATAATAATAAATAGTTCATCTAAACAATAAAAACTGCACATGTTCTATACTTATATAAAACTGTCAGATTGAGAATATAATATCTAAAAACAATAAAAACAAGTTAAAAACAATTCACAAGTGATGAGTTTGGATATACTATGTTAATTTATTGTTTCATTATTTATTAGGGAATTGTGCAATAACTGAGTCATGTTAGGCATGGCTAACATTTATAAGGTACAAAACTCATCAATTGTGAATTGTTTTTAACTAGTTTTTATTGTTTTTAAATATTATATTCTCAATCTGACAGTTTTATATAAGTATAGAACATGTGCAGTTTTTATTGTTTAGATGAACTATTTATTATTATTTTTTATGGCAGGACGAATTATTTGATAACGCAATCCATTTATACATATACACATTTTTACATTTTTATCTTGACACAGCTTAATAGTTTTGACATGAGAATTCTAGTAAAGCGTTATATCTTTTTAAGGATGTAAAGTGTTTAATTACTAAATATGTATTTAAAGGGCTTCTATCACGTGATTTTTTAGTTCTGATGAAGCTTTGCATTGGCAGAGTGAAAGCGCGCTTAACTTGAATTGTTTGGTGTGGGTTGATTTTCGTCATTTTTGTTCTGTGAATTTTCTACGTTTTTTGGATTAAAACAATTTTCCATCTCGGATTCTTGCTGGGTTCATTGCCTTGGATTTTTGTTTTATTGGTCTTTTACATTAACCTAAGCTACCACCAACTCAAGCATGTGGGGCCTTAGTTTAACATCTCATCCAAAATACGGTACACTCAGAAGGGTAGCTCTCCACTTATGCTGTACTGCAGTTTCAGCAATCCATCTGTATCATGTAGAAACAGAACACACGGCCTTCTGCACCAAAGGCGAGTGTGTTAGTTGTTGCACTGCTGACACTTTCTAAATGGCTTAGTGCAGACCTCCTTCTTGCAATATGCATTTCCTATAACAAACAGAAGTGATCGCATCAGACATGTTATGTAACTACTGGAGGATCTTGTCTACATCTAGGAAGAACATTGTTAACATTTAAAAAACACCAAAATAGAGATCATTCCAATAACTGCAGCAATACACAGCAGCCATAGCAAAATTCCTAGATTGTCTTACTTGCAAAGTATGTGCAGCATTGATGAAAATCTTTTGTGGTTCAGGGATTTTGGTCAGGTTCTGCACTTAATGGAAACATCTTGCAGTGAAAAGCAAGTTATTTATATTTAAATCTACTATGCTAATGAATGCAGATAGCAACACTTTCTTGCACTTGGCCACACTGTTCCTTGTGGTTATTAAGCTGCAAAGTGTTTTAGTGGAAACTTCCCTTCTAGAACATGCAGTTTCCTTAGTAACCAGATGTAATGATATCAAATAAAACATAAGACTTGTAGAGGTGCTTGTGTACATCTAGGTGGGATTTTCTTAATATTTAAAACTGCTGACAGTAATTACGCCCATAAATGTAGCTGTACAGAGCAGCTACAGTAACATCCCTGTAGTGTTTTACTTGTCATGTATTAGCAGCCCTGGAAATATACACCCAAAGTATTGGTGTGCAATGCTTTGATTAAATTCTTTTGTAGTTTAGGCATTATGGACAGGTTCTTTACTCACTGCAAAGAATTTGCAATGAGAAGCAAACTATGTTTACCTCTGCTATGTTCTATGTTTTTGAAAAGCAAATGGCCACTGCTCCTTTCCCTTAGTCACAGTTGTCCACTTAGGCTAACTACAGAGTTTTCCTAGTCCCATCCTACATTTAAGTTCACCCGATGTTTCAGATCAACTCTCCTAATGAACTCAGCCTTCATTATGGTGGCTTCTTGTACATATCCATTTATTTCCCAGTAACGACCAGGCACTATGGCATATGATCTGTCATACTATGAGGAAAAAGCTCTTTATTCTACCCATCATCACATAACTATTAAATGGCAGCAATTTTTCTTCCTAAGTGTGATTCCCAAGTTGCTATCCACTGAAGATGTCAAAAGGAAACCAAGCTTATCCATCTGTCAGATGGACTGAACAGCAGGTTGTCAGATAGGAAGAAACGCTGCTACCACCACAGATAGAACAATTATCTCTGATATAATCCATAGCCATTGTTTGGAATCTAGGCCCACATATGAACTCAGAGTATTTGCCTCATAAACAGGAAATCTCTCACTCTAAAACCAGGTTGCACACTGAGTATTTGACCAGAAGTTATGTACTTACCATAATGACAGATTCGTGTTGTCTTTTTTTCAACTGGTTACAAGTTTGGGTTATCAGATCTGAATGGATCCAACCTCTGCACCTTTTGAATACTGAGGATCTAGCGATCTGACTTTTCCCTACCCACAATCCTTTCTCTCCCTCCAAAATACCTCAGATTGAGTTTGCTGACTCATCAACAAATAAATGTCATTATCTCATAAAGGAAAACACCTGATAATCTATACTGGGACATGACCTAGAAAAACTGCAACCAGCTGAGATTGTATAATGACAAGATTTCTCATTAGGTCCATTCAATCAAAGAGAAGCACCAGGTGAAAAACTTGGAAGAGGGAAGGAGGGATGTTGAACTGGATGAAAAGAAGACAACACAGATCAATCACTAGAGTGGGTACATAACTTTCATATTCAATGTTGTCTTTTTTATCCATTTCAATATTTGGGACAGATTCCTTAGCTACCAAACATACCTGGGAAGAATATTCCTGAGAATGGAGCCAAAAGATGTACAGGATCTTGATGGAACCTCCAGCTTGCAATGGGATATGAATGTGTGGACTGTGGACAAAGTTGTTGCACCACAAATTTCATCAAAAGGAACTTTACACATAAAGACAGTAGAAAAAAACAAAAACTTGATGAAAGAGCTCTTGGTTTCTTGGTTTAAGAAAGACCCAATTTTTCAAAGACAAAACCTATGCAATCTGAAAGCCACTTTGACAGTGTGATTTTAGAAACACTCTGGCCTAACCTAGCTCTACAGAAAGCCATAAAGAGATGATTACATCTCCTAATATCTGTAGAAATGTGGAGATAAAATCTAAGCTGTCTTTGAATATCTAGTAATTCAAAGTATACTCTCCTTTGTTAGAAAAATATGGGAAGAATACTTGTAAATTAATAATTTGATTAAAGTTTATTTTGGATGCCACTTTTGAAAGGAATATGGGATTTATTTTCAAGGAAACCCTATCCTTATGGAAGATCATATAAGGCATTTACAAGAAAGTGCTTGCAATTCAGAAATTCTTCTCACAGAAGTGATGGCCAGCAGGAAGATGGTCTTACCAAACTAGTACATTAAAAATATGCTGTAGCTGCAGGTTCAAAGGGAGGCTTTGTTAAGGCCTACAGCATGACAGTTATGTCCAATGGAGAGACTGGATCCCTTATAGGAGATTTCAGTAAAAATGTTTCTTTCAGAAAGGCTTTTGAAATCTTTAGTGATGTTATAAAAGCTTCATTGTGTTCAATGTGGAAACTGGAAATAGTTGCTAATTTAACCTTGACTACTGAAAAGCTAGAGCCTTTTCGGAAAAGATCTAACAAGAAGTCTAGAACAGAAAGCAGAGGAGATGAAAAAGGATATATCCCTTTGGAGGCTGCTCAGACTCAAAACCTCTTCTGTTTGCTGAAGTAAACTTTCCTGGTACTCAATTTTTGTGAAACTGACAAAATATGAACCACCTAAGCAGAAAGCCTGGCATCTTTGGCAACTGTTAAAATTGTAGGAACTATGCGGTTTGCTTCAGTGTCTCTGGGCCTGGGAGTGGCTGCCCAGATGGATGTGTCAGGAAATCTGGATGGCAGTCCAATGTCTAGGGAAGACATAGTAGATGAAGCCATAGGAAGGGGAACCAAACTTGCCAGGGCCAAAAGGGAGCAATGAGGATAATCTTGGCCTTTCATGTTCTTGCTTTCAGAATAGACTTTGTTATTAAGGGAAAGGGGGGAAAGGTATATAAAAAACCCAGGGGCAAATTGCAGACTAGACCACCTCTTAGTGACTGAACATGCGGAGGGATTAGGGAAAATAATTGCTGCAATTGTTTAGGTATGAAGCAAAAAGATCACAGCACAGTTGACCTCAGTGGCTGAAGATTTGATTCACAACTGCTTGACTGAGGGATCACGTCTTGGGCATAATCTGCTCAATTTGTCCTCTAATACATTGGAAGTCCTCGGGATATGCACTGCTATGAGAAAGTGATGGGAAGACATCACACTTTGCCATGCTCTCATGGATTTCCAGCATAAAGTATATGAATGGGTGCCTCCTTGCTTGTTGATGCACCTGAGTACTGCCATGTTGCCCATATGGACAGAGATTATATCCTTGGGGAGACAGTTCTAGAAAGCCTGTAACACTAAGAGGACTGCTCTTTTCTCCAGGACACTGATATGGGGACTGGCCTCTATGTGCAACCAAGAACTTTGGGCTGTCTTCCCTTTGAAAGTCTCTTCACACCAGGAGGGAAGTATCCATGGTTACTACAGACATGGAGGGATGTGGGGAACCTTTCAGAAAAAACATCAAGGTAAACCACCATCTGACGTGAGATCTATAAATGGGCATCAGATGAATCCAAGCATAGACATGATTCAAAAACTGGGACCAAGGTACAGAAAGGATCCACTGAAGAACTCTCATACGGTAGCTGGCTAGGGGGAACCAGTGTTATTGTCAAAGTCATCAGCCCTAGCAGTCAAAGAATGAGTCCTGCAGGGGGCAAAGTCTGTTGAAGAACTTGAAAGGCTACCTGACATACAGAAACAATTCTGGATTATGGGAGTTTGGCTATTTGACTGCTTGTATTCAGGTGGCACCCAATAACCTCTGTCTGTTGTGTAGGTATCAATTGGCTCTTTGACTGGTTCACTGTGATCCGCAATTTGAGAAAAAGCTGGAGCAAGAAATCTCATTGCTGGGTCAGAAAATCCCTGGTTGGGGCAGTGAGGAGCCAATTGTCTAAATGTGGGAACACCCAGAACTCCAGCAGTCTGAAGTATGCTGCCACCACTGACATGCATTTCATGAACACCCAGGGGCTCTGATGAGCCCAAAGGGCAGTGCTCTGAACTGGAAATGAATGACTCCCAGCCAGAAATGGAGAAATTTCCTCAACTGCCTGGTTATCTTGATATGGTAGCAGACATCCTGGAGATCTACACAGCATGTCCAGTCATCCTTCCTCAGCAGAGCCAGAATGGACTGAATCATGACCATCAGGATCTTTGTCTGCTGAACAAAATGATTGAGATGACTGAGACCCAAATATGACCTGAGGTATCTGTCATTATTTCCTAAATGGTCTAGTGGGACCTGCTCGATGACTCTTTTTTTTCCAATAGCTTTAAAGCTTCTGATGTTACAGATTCCATCTGAATGGGTGGTACTGTGGGAATCCTTTTCTTTTGTGGAGCGGAAACAAAGGTAATAATGTATCCTGTGTAGAAAATCCTTAGCACCCAAATATCTGGTTTGGTGGCCCAACAGGCTTGAGGGTGTAGGGATAAACACCCTTCCCCCGACTGCCTCAGAGTGAGGCAATCAGGCAATCCTTCTGGAATGCTGGAAGGATTTCTCAGTATAGGTATCATGAAATCCCTGATTCTGGGATCGTGAAATCCCTGATTCTGTAGTCCTCCTCTGCCCCAGGGTCGATGTCCATTAAAACTGCCCCTCCTCCACCTCAGAAGGGTTTGTCTGCAGGAGAATCATGGTGAAACTCTTCAGATTTCCTGAACCACATATTCTACCTCTTCTCTGACTCCTGAAAAATGGCCTTTGAGGCGCTGAGATATAGTTCCCAATGGCAGATAATGTCTTACCATCTTGCTCACTCCTGGTGAGAGTCTCCTTAACCTTTGAATCAAAAAGTGCCAAACCATCAAAAGAGATGTTAAGGAAGGACATCTTGAAGCCTTCCACAAAGTCACATAATCACTTTCAGGTGTATTGACAGAAAGCCATGCTGGTGTTGCTGCTTTAGCCATACCATCAGCTGCACTGGAAAGCATACATATGTTGGACATCAACTGTAAGGCAGACAAGTTGGACTCTGTTGTTTTCTGGATGTCTGAAGATAAGTTACCTGAGAGGGATTTAGTGACTTGTTGAGTCAAGTTCCTCTGGAATCAAGTAACATGTGCAAGGTAATTCAACAGTCTAAGTGTGAAAGTCACTGACACATAAGCTCATTTCCTGAATCTGTTCGACACTCTTGCCTCCCTGTTAGGAGGATGGACAGAGGTACTCTCTTTAAAGAGTTATTTATTAGAGGCCACCACCACAACTATAGGATCTAATGGGAGACCCATGCTCCAGTGAACTCTATATTTTCATGCAACTAAAATCTTATGTTTCTTAGATATAGGCCCCACTGTATCAGGATCCTTCCAAGCCCTCTGTGTTACTAGGTCTATCAAAGCATCCGCAGGTGGTACTGCCCAGGAAGTAGAAGAGCTAGCTCTAAACACCGCGAGAAATGCAGACTCTTCAGGGGGAGAGGACCAACTCCCTCATTGCTTTGTCAATTCTAAAATGTCACCAAGGCTGATGTCTTCTAGAAGGAATACTGGAGAGCCTTCTCCCTCATTCAAGTCTGAGACTTTTGTGACTGATTCTAGGGAGGAATTCAAATGTCTCCTCTTGCAAGTCTGTTTTCTAGAAACTTGCCTAGCTGGGGCTTCTGGAGATGGTTCAGAATCATACTGGGAGCTCACATGGTGAGCAGCCTTCAGACTTGAAAGAAGCTGACTGTCCCTGTTGACCTGGATGTGCGGAGTTAGATGCAGTATCGAAAGAGGTTAGGATGGAGCCAAGCATGAGGAAAGCACCTCTTCTCTTGGCCTAGCAAGAATCCTTTTGCAGGTCTTGAATGCCAAAGCAGAGATTAAGGCCAAAGAAATTTGCCTATGATCTAGAACAGTGGCAGGAATAGCCTCCACAGTCCCGAACCACCACAGCTGCAAAGCTGACAGCAGAGCTGATCTATCTAGTACCACAGTACCAAGAAGAAGAGACAGCTTGTAAAATTTTGGAGTCAGCTTGGCTCCCTTAGTACTGGCACTGATGTTTCAACTCAGAGACTCATCCTGATCCAACAGAATCAGAGTCAATACAAAAAGGGCACAATTGGAGTCAAAGACAAAAGGACTGTCAGCCATGCTGTGGGTGCTCTGGGGAAGCTCAGGCTTGTTGTCTTTGGATCCAATGGTCATACTAGAATGGAAGACACTACCGGAGGGGTTGTTGGAGCCATTCTAAATGCAGCTAAATGTGACGGCACTGTAAGACCCTCTAGTTGGATTTGCGTTCATGGAATCTCTGCATTATCCTGTCAGTACCTGCCTTGGTCAGGCTTCTCAAAGAATGAATATACCTGGAGGATGATGATGCCACTGAAGGTGGTCTCAATGAACACCTCTCCTGAAAAAGGGAGACTGAAGCCGATGTCTTATTGCCTCCATTGAAAATTGTCAATTTGTCTAGAGAATTTTGGTGCCAGACTCAAATGTTTTGATCAGACTGGGGATGTTTTCGGGACTTATCTGGTCTATTCTCCGAGGCCTTGTCCTTTTTCTTTTCTTTTGGTTTCTCTTTTTTTGTGTTGTTTTTGTTTTGTTTTTCACCCATTCTGGTTGGGGAATCAAAGGGATTACTGGAAGACTGGGTGGATATACATGGCTGAGTGGGGATAAGGCCTTTCACATCTAACATATCCTACATCCCTGTAGGGCCCTGGTACCAAACGAGGCACATGCTTCACATTCCACTCCCAAAAGTGCTGCTCCTTACACAGAGGATGTGTTAGTCCTGCAGTGGAATTTTACGGCCAAAGGCTGTACATTTTTTAAAGTCCTGAATTTTGTCCAACACAGTGTAATGGACAACATGCTGCAACCCTCTATTGCAGGAATAAAACCAATATTCATGAAATAAATCGATACAGCATGAGAAAAAAAGTTGTATAAGTATAAATGCAAATAAGTAAGTTTTGTCAAAAGATATTAAGAACAAATGTCATCAAAGACAGGGTAAGGATATATATATATATATATATATATATATATACATACATACATACATATATTTTTAAGAAAAGAATATAGAAAAACTTAGGAAGGATGGATAAGAAACAGAAATAATAAGTACCAAGATGTGTTGCTAAATACATAAAAATGGCACTGCACTTAGCTGAACCCCAAAACTTTGTCAGAGCCCTCGAAAACATGACTGTCTTACTTAGGTGGCAAAGGAGGTCTGAGGTATTTTGGAGGAAGAGATTATGAATAGAGGTGGAGTCAGAGACCTGGAGTCACAACTTCTAAAAGGTTCCCAGGTAGTATCTGGTTGGCTCTAATAAAAGACAAAGGTTGAATTGGATGAAAAAAAAATTACATTGGGTCAATACATTTGCTTGGTCTGCTGGTACACACGGATTTTCAATCCCCCTTCTCTGCTGCTTTTAGTTCTCCCCGTATTTCCTTACCCCCTTTCCTGACCCTCGATAGCTCCTTCCTCCCTTTCCTGTTTCTCCCCCTGGGATCTCTACTGTTTCAGACTGACTGGCCACTAAGTGGCGCTTCCCTACCTTCCTGATATCCCCTCTACTTTTCCCACTCCTCCCTTATCTCCCCTATTACAGCCCTCTAACATCCTTCCCTCTGCTCTCTCCCTCTCTACTATCCAGGAATCCTAGCCACTCTTCACTTTATATAGAGCCCTCCTCTATCCCTTTTCTGAAGTCTCTTCCTTCTCCCACTGTCCTTCTCCTCTGCATCTACCCTCTATCGCCACTTCTCTGTACATCTCACTACCCATTCACATCTTTGCTTCACTTACCTTTCCTATTCACATCTCTGCTAAAACTTACCTTCTGAATACTCTCTCTTTACTGATTATCCTCCTCACTTCTCCTCCTCTGGCTCTTCCTGCTCCGTTCGCCCTGTGGGCTCACTTTGCTCCCCTACCCTGCCCCCAAATTCCACCCGTCCCCAGCACCTCTGCATTTATACCTCACTAACTCCTCCCACCATTTCTTATAACCAATCTCAGTCTTTTCCCTCCTCCCTCAATTCCTTCATCAATTAATCAATCTCTACCCCCTCTTATCTCCCCACCCACTCTTACTCCTCCCTCTTCTCCATTCACTTACTCCTCCCTCTTCTCACTACACTTAACCTTCCCTTCTCCACTCCAAAAATTCATATCTCCCTTCCACTCCTTTACCTTTCTCTCCACAACTAATTCCTACTTCCTTTCTTATTTCTCACTTCCATACCCCACCCATTCCAAACATGCCCTCCCAAATCCTCTTTACTTTCAGACTCCCCTTCTGTCTTCTCATCTTTCTTATTCCTCTCTATCATGCTACTTCATACTCCTTAAAAGCTCACCCATACCCACCTTCTACTCATACTATCACTTTCACTCACCCGCAACCTCTTCTACTCTCTCACTTCCACTCCATTTCCCCCTCCCTTATCCAAACAAACCTACTGCACCTTTTCCATCCCAAACTACTCTCCTCCACTACAAAAAGCTTCTCTCTCATATCTCCACTAACCCCAAACAACTTCCTCCATTCCAAACTTAAAAGGCATAAAGTTATCTCATGTAATTTCCTTGCCTTATCTGGAGACATTCATCCTAACCCTGGCCCCTGCCTCTGGACAAACAACTCCTTCCCTCCATCCCCTACCCACCTTACCTCACCTAAGCCTCTCCCCCCTTCTCCTTCTTCTCCTACTTCCTCTCCTAGCACCCTCAAGGTCTTCACTATCAATGCCCAGAGCCTTAACAACAAAATTCACCATGTTCATGCTTGGATCAATCACAACCAACCTGACCTCTTAGCCATCTCCGAAACCTGGCTAAAACCTCATATCTCTATTTTCTGAAATCCTACCTCCAGGCTTCAACATCCTCAAGAGTGACCGATTAAACAAAAAAGGTGGAGGATCTGCCCTAATCTACTCTAGCCTTCTCTCCATAATCCCCCTTCATATCCCAACCCCTCAATTCAAAAATACTGAAATAACCACAAGTCTCCTCCGACTCAATAAACACAAAAATATCTGCTTCATCTCCTTATACATCTCCCCAGGTGATAATATCTCCACTCTTGAGAATATTCTCCACTGGGCCTCATCTGAAATAAAATATGAAACCTTTATTCTAGGTGACGTCAACATTGACTGGAACAAAATCAACACTCCTTCCCCCTCCTTAGCCATCAATCTTTTCAACTTCTCCCAAGTAATCAACTCTACAACCCGACATAACAAAATCCACCCCCCAGGATCCATCATAGATTGGATTTTAGTCTCCCATCCAAACAAAATCTCTCTCTCTGGCACTATCCCTGACTCCTTTAGTGACCATCTCCCTGCCTTCATTAATCGCTCTGCTAACCCCTCACAATTCAAACATAATTACATCCAAACTCGTAACCTTAGCAACTTCAACCCCCCATACTTCTCTAACACTTTCAAACAAATTAACTGGCAATTCCTTAACACTCTCTCCCTTGACAACGCTGTTGAGCATTTTAACTCTTTCTTCCTAAATACTCAACTCCCTAGCCCCCGCTAAGAAACAAATGAATCAAAGCCAATTCTGCTCCTTGGCTCACCAAAGAGACTAAACATAACATGCATCTCAGAGACAAATCCTGGAAGCTTTTACAGAAAAGTAAACTGCCTTCTGCTATGCTCCAATATACCCAACTCTGCAACCAAGTAAAAAAAATAATCTCGTTGGACAAAAAAACTACTACAATAAACTTCAGTCCAATAATAATAACAACCCAAAACAATTCTGGAAATATGTTAACTCTCTTCTCCATCCTGGGTCAAGAAGTAACCCCTGCCCTGACCCTAGTTTAACTGACAAAGAACTGAGCTCTCACTTCAACACTTTCTTTACAGATTCTATAACTAAGCTAACCAAAACATTTCCCGACAATAATCCATCCAACTTCCTAAACTCTCCTAATAACAGCCCATCTATGTTCCAGCTCAAACCAGTTTCCACAATGTTTATAAAAAAGCTGTTATCCAAACTAAAGCCATGCTCTAATGCCCCCGACAACATTCCCCCCTCCTTCCTCAAATGCGCAGCCGAAGGCATAGCTCTCCCAATTAGCATCCTGATCAACCGATCCTTAAAAGAGTCATACGTACCCAAACTTTGGCGTTCTGCCTACATTCTACCACTTCACAAAGGAGGTAAAAACACCTCCATTTCTACCTTCCGTCCCATAGCCCTACTCTCTCCAATATCTAAAATTCTAGAAAAATGTGTCCACCACCAACGTTTACCCTACTTAACTCAGAATCAGCTACTTACTCCCACCCAACATGGTTTCTGCCCCGGCCACAGCACCATAACTGCCCTACTCTCCTTCTTAGAAACTGTTAATCAAGCCCGAGATTCTGGTCTTCTTGTATCCACTGTTCTGTTAGATCTTTCTAATGCCTTTGACACCATATCCCATACACACCTTCTCTCTCATCTCTCCAACCTTAATCTCTCCCCTAATACTCTTTCCTGGTTCTCCAGTTACCTTTCTGACAGATCTCAGGCTGTCAGATGGAAGGACTCTACCTCTTCCTTCTTACCTACTCCTACCGGAGTTCCTCAGGGATCCATCCTCGGTCCCATACTTTTCAACATCTTCATAAATAACCTTCACACTGCCCTCCCTGACACTACAGTCATCCAATACGCTGATGACTCTACCTTAGTTTGTGCCGCCCCCAACTTTTCTGAACTTCTATCCATAACACAAATAGCTTTTTCCACTACAGAACCTGGATGCACAAAAAACATCTCTCCCTCAACTCCAATAAATCTAAAATACAAATTTTCCACCCTACCAAGGCTTCTTCCTTTGACAAAAACACTTTCAATGTCCTAAGCCAAACCAACACTCCTATAGAAGTGGTCCCTTCCGCTAAACTCCTTGGCATTACCATTGATGAACACCTCAAATTCGATCTCCACATACAACAAAACATAAAAAAAAAACACCAAAAGTTAGGTATGCTCTACAGGAATAATCTATTTCTTTCAAACTCCTCTAGGCACACCTTAGCAACCACCTACCTCCTTCCCTCTCTCCTTTATGGTGCCCCTCTACTAACTAATCTGTCTGCTTCCCTCACCTCTAAACTTGAAGCTTGCTACAATAAGATCTCTAAAATCGCCACTAAATCCAAAACCTCAACTCACCACTGCCTTACCCTTCAATCTCTGAACTGGTTAGAACTCCCTAACCACCTTGACTATCTTCAACTAACAACCACTCACAAATTAATATTCTACCCAGAAAAATGCCCAGCTTTATCCAACACCCTTCCCCCTTACATCCCTAACCGATCATTGAGATCAGAACACCAAAACCTAATCTCCATTCCCAGACCTAAACATTCCGCTGGCCAGCTACTACTATCTTTCTCTCTAGGCAAAAAATGGAACTCTCGCCTTCCTTCACTTAGGACTATACCTAACACGGAATACTTCAAGACCCAACTCTACTCACACCTATCATCCAAATAGAAATGTTCTTGCTTTCACCCTATATAAATTGTATGGATTTCCTACACTAAGCCACTCTCTACCCCTGCACATATCTGCTCTCTGATTTCATTTCTAATTCCCAAAATGATTTAGCCAACTCTCAGTTGACTGTAATGAGGAAAATATTGCAAATTATGTAAAAAAAAAAAAAAAATTGATGTTCTTGTTATTTTTGTTATTTTGCACTGTTCTTACTATGTATACTTACTGTTTGGACATTTCTATTGTATTTTATATTGTGCATTTGTAACCTTGATTGTACTGCCTTTGGAGCTTTTCTCCCTGGGCCTCATCTGAAAATGGTTACTTCGTGGCCCAGTGGACTTCCCCGGTAATCAAACTGAAATAAATAAATAAATAAAGTATTGTGGCAACAACAGCAGGTACCAGTATGGATTATTATACCACATCTGGAGCACCAAATGGGAGGTGACTGAACCTTGCTGCTCAGTGATCCTATCCCATAAAAGGGGGTCAGGGTTCTGTAATCTTCATTTCTCATTAACGCTCTTCACCAGTGGTCAGAAGCAAACACATAATGGTTACTGGAAAACACACACAAATGTCCAGAGACCACTGGAAGCTGTACCTCAAAGGCTGGGAGGTGTGGAGAAACATGGATAACACTGTACCTTTCTGTACAATACGGCACTTCAGTAACCTCATCACTCATCCATCTCCCACAGTATGGGACCAGATCAGTTAGTTAGTATTCTGAAGATGCAATACTATTAGATGGGGACACTGAAATATGATATAAATAAGTGGATAAATAGATCATATATATATATATATATATATATATATATATATATACATATATATATTTATATACATACATATATATATATATATATATATATATATATATATATATATATATATATATATATATATATATATATATACAGGCAAGAACAAATGTTACTCAGACAATTAAATCATAACACTACAATATGTAATCCCACAATATTAAAGAAAAAAATAAAAACTGAAGAGACAGAAAGCAGAAAAATGGGGTGTTATCCCTGCATTATAACTACAAGTGAGGATAACCAAAATCATTAAGTCCTTACTCTGAAAGAAAGGATGTTTCATCAAGTTTGAAACCTTCTAATAGTTACTATTTTCTTTTTCACTAAAGACTTAACTCTTACCTGATGTACGAGTTGCCCTTTTTTCCATCTTGATCCATTCTGGAATGAGACTCATCTGCTCTGTTAATTTTAATAAAGAACGAATTAGTCACATTTAAAAGCAATATATAATGTGAAAATACTCAGGTGGTAAAAGCTTCTGTGACAATGACAGGCCATTTTTGCTAGAGTGACTAATTACACAGGTTTATAGACTGATTAAACTTAACCGGCTTCACATGATGATTTAATGACAAACTTTAAGCTTAACTGACATACTTCCATCTCAATACATTTAAATTTCCTTTTACTTGCTGTAAGTTTAAGTATGTGCACCCGCTTAATATTACACCTTTAGTGCATTAAACTGAGATGCTTTCCTTCACAACTCAAATGCGATATACAAAGTTTAGGTACCTACTATACTGCTACATCTGTGTTGCCTTATTCTGTCCATCTCAGCTGTTAGGTATATCATATTCGACCAGATCCAAAGCCAGCAACATTCAGACCTTTGGATTCAAGATTCAGGTTCCTCCACTCTACCCATTATACCCTGTGCCCTGCTAAGTCCTCAGATCAGGTTTGCCTGACTACATAAATAACTGTATCTATATCACCTTTTCAAAGCTAAATAAAAATATAAAAATATTTTGTTTTAATAAAGAATGATTTTTATTCAGTCACTCTAAAAAGTCAAAAATAAAGAAAAAGAGAAAACTTTGCAAAAGTAACACAAGCTGATTTCAGATATAGACTGCACCACGTCCTTTGCCTGCCATGCTTGCTTCAAATCAGTGTTATCACACTGAAGAAGGGCAGCCATACCTAAAAGCTTTGTGAATATTGTGGAAAATAAAACCTTCTGCTTCAGTGAGCATTTCCAGTGTCTGCATACATCTGTTGGATTTGTTCAGTGGTTTTTGCAGACCTGGTTTACCTTTGTATTTGTCTTTTTCCTGTTACTATGCTTGCTGCAAAACCAGGTCAGCTGGGGTGACCCAGGAAGTAGATAGCCCAGCTCTGAAGGCCTTGAGAAATACTGATTCCTCAAGGGTGGGGCCATTGCTGGACCATCCTCCTACTGTCAAAATAATTCCAGAATGTCCTCAAAGGAAACATCTTCCAAGGGGGAGAACCTTGGAGGACCCATCCCTTCCACTTACTCAAAATTAGTATATCAAGTGACAGGCTCCTGAGAGGAGAATAAATGCTTCCTTTTACATGACTGTTTCCTGTGATCTTCCACAGAAGGGAGATCCAGGGAAGACTTGGAAGCTGAAAGGGAATTCATCTTAAGAGCCTTGTTGGGGCCTAAAGAAGTCAGTTGTCCCTGAAAAACTGGATGATGTGAAGAAGAAACTACAGAGATCAGAGGGGACTGGGGTGGATCTAAGTGCGGACAGGATATCTCCTCTCATGACAGTGAGAGAACACATTCAAACATCTCAAAAGCCAAAGATGAAGTTGGTCCTGAAGGAGTTCTTTTGGGATACAAGGTATCTTACAAAGGGACACCCTTGAGACTTGATGCAGCCCGGCTCAGAAGCTGACACTGGTGCTGAGCAGCTTTCCAGCACTGATGCACCGAGAGAAAGGGGCAGATCTGGAAGTCTCGGATGCTGACCCATGTGCACAGTCTCTGACCACATGACTCCAGGACTCCTCGAGAGCTGACACTGTCAGAGTACTGTGGGTAAAGGGCACAGGCAGGGTTAACGATGACCAGAGTATTGACTATGACAAAAGCATCCCACATTTGGGACTCAGCTCCAGGAGCACCAGATTTGAAGGATGGACTGGGAAAGAAGAAATCAGATGAGGGGTGACAGAGGCCAGTCCTGACACTACATGAGTAGAAAGTGCAGGGAGAGCCCCATCTGAATCTAGGTCCTCAAGAAAGTACAGCTGTGTAAGAAAAATTACCATAACAGTAACTGTTCTAATGATCACTGATGCAATAGCCTTAGTTATATGGGTTATATCCTGCCAAGACTATAACAGCCACCCAGTTTCCAAAGCTTCAAGGCACCTTCCATGCACCAGTCAGTCAGTCAGTCAGTCAGGCAGTCAACTCAAACTGAGCTGCCTTCTTCAACAGCCTCTTTGCTTACGTCAGTATGGTCATGTCAAGGAGCTTGCTCCTCATATGGAAGGACCTCTCTTGCAATATTCATGATCAGAGCCAAAGGGTGGTTGGATCTGGGAAGAATCTCAGTTTGATGATTAATGCAGGGTTAGGAGAATGGATTCAGTTTGTCTCTGAGAAAAGGATCATATCTGATTGTTTGGCGATTTTTGGGCTGGACTCATAGCCCCAGCAGGGTCCGGAGACCTCTTCCTCAACTCCTTTTCTTCAGATCTGTCTTTGTCTTTCTCTTTTTCCTTTGGTTTGTCCACCCTGGACTTCTCTGTAGATTTCTGACCTCAGAAAGATCCAAAAAGTGAAGAGGCCAATTCCCCCACAGTGACTGGGAGAAGGTCTTTTAGGACCAGCTTAGATCTGGAGTCCAAGAGGTCCCTCTGACTAAAGGCAGAACACAATTGACAGTCCTCATTCAGGCATGAAGCTCCTAAGCAATACAATGGCTCATAGTGTGGATCTTGTGGGGGAATGTTGGGTCTTCCAGCAGAGCACTTTTTAAAGCCCAAAGCCTTGTCAGACATGGCCTAAGATTCAGCACAGCAACAACAGCTTTGACAAACAAGCTACCAAAAAAGCACAGTAAGAATGTATAAATGTACAAGTCTACAGTCCTAAAGTATTTAAAAGCTACAAAACTACCACAGAAAGCACTATTACCAGAAAGCCTACTAGCAGAAAGGAAACACAATTTTTAGCATGAGGAGGAGAAAAGTTAGAATGCCAAACAGGTGTTTAAACTAAGAGAAAACGTATATTTACTGTAGAACTAAAAGCACTTTAGTTAGGAAAAACATCCAGGGATGCTATTCTAAGCTAGAAGAAATAAGAAGAAACAAAAGTAAGTGACTTATATGTTCACTAGAAACACCCATGAAAGCAATGAGCCTTGAGATTGTGTTTGTCTTTAATGGCAGCAATCAAGATCTAAAGAATTAGCAGGGTAAAGGGGGTTATGGGTAGACGGGAGGTGCCTGAGCCTTGGATCCAAAACTTTGAAAGTTGCCGGCTTCAGTTTCGGTTAGATCAGATCCATACCAAATATCTGAGCCTGAAGCAGATGGAAAAGACAATATCAGATCATCAGATAAGAGCCATGGCTAGTGGAAGAGATTATGTACATCTCAGAAGGAAGTTCTTAAAGGTTGTATACATCACAGAAGGATGTTCTTAACATTTGTAAACCAAAAGGACCAAAACTAAGAAAATGCAAAGCTAACTGGACGACCAGGAAAAGTAAAATTTTATTGAGCGCTTTCATCAATTTTTAACTATGACTTCTGAAGAAGTTCTTAACATTTAAAAATGCTGACAGCAAAATAATACAAATGACTGTAACTACACAGAGTAGCTAAAGCAATATTACCACTGTTTTACTTGCCATGTATGAATAATGTTGAAATTATACAAAAACTATCAGTGTGCAATACTTTGATGACATTTTTTTTTCTTTTTTGCAGTTCAGGCATATTAGCTTGGTTCTGTACTCATCACAAACAGCCTACATTCAGAAACAAGCTGTTTATGTGTAACTTTACTACATTTTTTACATGCAGGTAGTCATTACTCCTTGCACTTAGCCACAATGTATCCACTGTGGCTAACTGCAAAACTTTGAGTCCAAACTTATATTTATGTCCATTCAATATTTCTAGTCCACTCCCTAAGTGAACTGAGTCTTAATTCAGGGACTCACAATGACTTCCTGTACATGTATGTTTCATCTTCTGAAATGACCAAGTACCGGACAGCTTGGTATTTGACAGGCCACACTATGGGGTAAGACTTCTTTATTCTACTCATAATCTCTTCTAAAGACACAGACCAGGCAATGATAGCAATATTTTTGTGCATAAGTGTTGGTTTACATTGAAGACAACTGAAGGAACTCTAAAATAATTACCTGTCTGGAGTTTTTTTGTTTATTTAGACAGTGACTTTTCAAACAGGAAAAAAATTCTGTCACTAGCAGATAAACAAAAGAGCAAATCTCTGACTACTCAGGTATCCGGGATGATATTAAACCTACACAACCTACCTAAACATAGGAGCTCTAACACTCTAAAATCAGGCTATACATCAAGTTTGTGACTTGTAGAATTATATCACAACAGTAAACTTGTAGAAGCATTTCTTGTCATCCAGCACTATCCATTTCCTGATTACATGCATTGTCTAACTTTCTGTTGAGAAGTTAAATCAAGGAAGTTGCTAGCCTACATGTGCTCTAGGGGAAACTGCTCAAGTATCTGTAGTATCAAAAACATTACTAATAACATAATGCTGAATGTTGTTTCACATATGAAATTATTAGTGGTATGGTTACTAAGTTTGCACCAGCAACGATTCACTTGTTTTAGGCAATTTCACCCTTCTTTGTCATGGAGTTGGCATATATAAGCCCCACACATTGGGGATGCAAGGAGGCTTGCTCCCCCAGCAAAAAACTCAAATTAATGTTTTTCACCCTCCTGAATTTTGAGTATTTTTTTCATCCTTTTGGCTCGGCAGCTTTCAGGAAGTTGCCATTTCATAGTAGAAACAAAAATTAAATAACTACTGAAACAAAAGGAAATCTTGTCTGATTTAGTGTTTACCATTAAATAACAAAATAACAAGGTTACTGGTGATAATAGGCAGGTAACAATTATTTTGAAAGCATTTATCAAACTTAGAGTTTCAAATGGAAAACAAATTCATTAAACCATATCAAACAGTATTGTTATATTAACTGATCCCAGACTTTTTGCACACTTAAGGAAGTAACATAATATTACTCCCCAAATCTTTTGACTGTACCAGTGATATGAAATAACAGTCTAGTATTACATACAGAATATCTGTCTATTCTAACGCATATTAGCAATGTGGAAATTTGGCAGCTTACAGATAGAAATATACTGCTGAGACTTCAACTAGTATAAATAAGAAATGCAGTAATGCTAAAAGATCCCAGTATTGAAGAAATGGTTCTAACCAATGTTTTATTATATCTGTTAGCTTTTGGCTGTATATCTAGCACAATATTCAGCATGCTAGCCATTGACAACATTACTGTCACAAAAACGCTCAATTTTTAAGCCTTAAGCATACTATCAGTAGTGTTAAAGGAAATAAAATACAAAATAGTAATGTATTTGCTTGCTGTCATGGTGCATGGGGAAATATGGCAACAACAGTTGGGACGCATTAATGATTTTTATAACAAGTCCTGGAGGGCTGGACAGCAGTTCAGATGTCCGTCCAGTGTTTTTATCTTATGAAATCAGACAGGGTTGTGTCTAATCCCCCACCACTCCTATTCGCCAAGGGTATGTAGCAAAGACATAACAGTTATTGGGTGGCGCAGACAAATGTCCAGAGTTCACTGCAGGTTCTACATGAAACGTTGGGAGGTCCTGAGTACAGCAGATGATATTGTACCTTTTCATACAGTTTGACCTCATTACTGATCATCTTTCACTGTCGGGGAATGGATGTTCAAGTGGTCCGTTAGTAAGTTTTCTGGAGATGCAAAGTCATTATTTGCAGGGTGGACTGAAGCATCTTATAAGTAAATGAATAAATAAATTGTAAAACAATAAATATATAGATAACACATTTTAGTCAAATAAACCAATCATACTACAACAATATCTGAACAATATGAAAGAAAATAACTACAAAAAGAAGAGAAGGGCGACAGGAAGCGGGTTTTATCCCCTGTAATACAGACAAAAGTGAGGAACACTAATATCATGCACTAATAACAATGAGGTGCACTGCCATGCCAGAAACCTTCTAGTTTTTTAACTTTCATTTTTTTTACTAAAGACCTGTATCTTACCTGATGGATGCATTTCCCTTCTTTCCATCTTGATTCATTCTGGAATTAAGCTCTTCTGTACTGATAATGTTAATAAAGTGTGAATTAGTCACATTTCAGAGCAATATATAATGTGAAAACAGTTTGTTGTTAAATAAATTCTGTGGCTAAGAGATAACATACCTGCTACAGTGACTAATTATGCATGTTTACAAAGTGTTTAGGCATACCGCTCAGCTGTCCAGATTTTTGACTCATATCTTTAGTCTGCTCCTCATAAAATTTTTGTTTTTCTGGATTTTTATGACAAATCCGTGAGGAATGACTTCACTGAATAACGACAGGCATTTGAGTTTCCGTCTTCATATCCCTCAGAAAATACATGGTAACACAAGACCTTTTATTCTAGCAACTTTCAGTTTAAAAGAACGATATTAAAATGTGTCCTTATTTTTGGGGCTTTGTTCCTCCCTTATCTTTGCTTTGTCCACATTTTTTGTGCTAAAAGGCTGAGAGCTATTAGTCTATACATGATGATTACATGAGAAATTAGAAGCTTAACTCAGGTATTTCCCATTCAGTGCTCTTAAGTTTTCTTTCTTGTGTTGAAACTTTAGGTATAACAGTATTAGTTTTAAATGCATGAAACATAGTTATCTTCAAAATTATTTTTGTGAATGTGATAATGCAGATTTGTCTAGACTGATTACATCACAAAAAACATACTAAACTGTTAAAAAACTACAAAAATGTGCCATAGCCAAGCATTACAACTGACTGAAGGCTTCACTATTCATCCTGGCTTGCAGCCAGCAGTTCAAAAAGTGGACTCCAAATGGAGTATTGTGAGCAGTTAATGAAGTTTGACAGCCTATAGCAAGCCACAAGGTGGATTATTTTTATTTTCTATTTTTATTGATCCTTTGTTGACCTGGTTAGTCTCACTAGGCTAGTGGCCTCTTTACAGAGGACATTTGGGGTACTATATGTACTTCTAGGGAAAATTTGGCCAGTGGATTGAAGGACTTCTACTATTTTCAGTAAGGTTCTATGTAATCTTTTATATTCACCTCAGCTACCAGCAACTCAGGCAGATGAGGCCACGGTTTAACATCTCATCTGAAGGACACTCAGGAGGGCAGTACCCCCCATGCTGCACTGCAGTGCAAGACATCCATCTATCTGGGGTGGGAATAGAACCCACAGCCTTCTGCGCCAAAGATGAGTGTGCTAGCTGTCGAACCAATGACACTGCCGAAGTGCTTTAGTGCAGACCTCACTCTTGCAGAATGCAGTTCCTCCAGTAATCAGAAGAGATGACATCAGACAAGCTATATGACTAGTGGAGAAGCTTGTCTACATATGGGAAGGATGTTGTTAACATTTAAAAAAATACTAGTAAAGAAGTCATGTCAGTAACTGTAGCAGCACACAGTAGCTACAGAAAAATTTCTAGAGTCTTTTACTTGCACACCATGCACATTTCTGTATGAGACATTTTGGCCAGGTTCTGCTCTTAGTGCAAACAGCCTGCACTGAAAAGCAAGTTATTTATGTTCAACTGTATTATAGTTCTGAAATGCAGATGACAACTCTTTATTGTACTCAGTCACAGCTATGACTTGTGGCTAATTATGTTTATAGAGTCCTACTTTATACTGAAGTTTATTCAATATATTTTAATATGCTTTTCAAATTATCTTGGCTTTTGTTCAGGGACTTATAGTGACATCCCATGCATGTCCATTCAGTTATCTGAAGGGGTGAAAGCTAGGCAGTATTGTATTTGACCTGTCATCTTAGTGGGAAAAAGTTTTTTGCCCGACCCACAATCCCTTCTGCTAACAAACAGCATGCAACAACACAAATGTCTGGTGAATACATGTACTTCTAATCTTGCTTTTCACTGAAAATATCTGAATGAACCCTGGCTCAGTAACTTGTCTGGTGGGGACCTTTTTATTTGAACAGTGAGTTGTCATGGAGAAAAAGAAATTCAATCACCATCACTTAGAAAGAAATGGTGAACTCTGTCTGTTCCAAATAAACTGGCTGTCACTTAGGTAAATACGTGAACACAGAGCACCTGTCCGACAAAAAGGAGCTCTCCAGCTTTACAATGAGGCCGTATACTGAGTTTTTGATTTGTAGAAGTCCATCACAACAGTAAGCGTAAAAAAAGCTGTTCTTCTATTCTAGTAACACCTATTTTCTGACTATGCTTGCTGTTTTATTCCTCAGTGAGAATTTGGATCAATAAATTAGATAACTACTGAAAAAATAGGACATCTTGCCTGTGTTACTGGTTACTGTTAAAAAGTGGAAAACACAATGCTATTTGTGATGATAGGCAAGCAACAATTATTGTGAAAAGGTTTAACAAAAACATCAAATTCAAGTGGAAAACTAATTCATCAAAGCTTAGGAAACAGTACTCATATGTTGACTGACTGAGACTTTAAAGATTTAAGGAATAATACAGCATTAGTCTGTACTTCTTTTGGTTTTGTTGTGATCAGTAATTGTAGTATATTATGTACAGAATGTCAGCCAGTTGTAAAGCCTATCAGTAATATGGAAATTTAGCAGCTAATGATTTTATATATATATATATATATATATATACATATTTATTGATTAGACTTCAGCTGATATATTCACAGTTGAATATTTAACAATGGATTAGATTTTACAATGTGTGCATACCCTCAGTGATCAAATTACATTGTTTCTGTTTTTTTGTATCCATAGTGGTCAAACCTTCTTTAAACATGATCCAGAAATGCAGCAAAGCTAAAACATTCTAGTGATGGGGAAACTGTTTCAAACCCACGTTTTGCTACATCTGCTACCTCTTATGTATATGTATATATATATATATATATATATATATATATATATATATATATATATATATATATATATACATGTATATATATATATATATATATATATATATATATATATATATATATATATATATATCTATATATATATATATATCTATATATATATATATATATATATATATATATATATATATATATATATATATATATATATATATATCTATGGGTCTACCTGAGAACACCGACATGCCAAAACACAGACAACGAAATAACCGACATGAAAAAAACAAAAGAAAAAAGAAAGTTCAAAAACAGGAAACTTCACATGCCCGACAAACCAAAATCCGGACAGTCAACAAAACAAATACCTTTCACGAAACAAACACACAACACAAGCACACCGAAAACCTTACAAACCTACACTAAACCTTACATACACAACTATCTATGCACTAACCTTAACCCAAACCCTAACCCTAAGGTCTGTCACTATCGCACACTTACCTTACCCGCACCCTAACCCTAACTCACTTAATCCGCCCCTAACCCTTAACTCTGTCACTACTGCACACTTACCTTACCCGCACCCTAACCCTAACTCACTTAATCCGCCCCTAACCCTCAAGTCCGTCACTATCGCACACTTACCTTACTTGCACCCTAATCCTAACTCACTTAATCCGCCCCTAACCCTTAACTCTGTCACTACTGCACACTTACCTTACCCGCACCCTAACCCTAACTCACTTAATCCGCCCCTAACTCTCAAGTCCGTCACTATCGCACACTTACCTTACTCGCACCCTAATCCTAATTCACTTAACCCGCCCCTAAACCTAAAGTCCATCAGTATCGCACACTTACCTGACCTGCACCTTACCCTAACGTCTGTCACTATCATACACTTACCTTAGCCACACCTTGACCCTAACATCCGTCCCTATCGCACACTTACCTTAACATGTTGGTGTTTTCAGCATCGGGATTCTCAACTGTCAGTCTTCCCTGTTGTCGATCTTCCGGTGTTGGTGTTCTCATTGTTGGCGTTGTGGAATTTCAGCGTTTTCAGGTATACCCATATATATATATATATATATATATATATATATATATATATATATATATATATATATATATATATATACACACATATATATAAAACTTAGGGACACAAGCAATTGGCACCATTTTTTGCCACAAAAAATGAATTCATTTCTGACCCTTAATATACTGTCAATAGTGTCAGCAGAAATAAAAAATACAAAGTAACAACATATTTGATAAGTCTGAACGCATATAGACAAATATTGTGACAACAACTGGGACACAGTACTAATTATACTATAAGTTGGAGGTCCAGATGGGAGGTGACTGAACACTGCTGCCTGTAAAAGGGGTCGGGTTTTGTAATCCCCATTTCCCACCACTGTTCTCTACCAGGGTTGTACAACAGACATATAATGGTTACTGGAAGGCACTGACAAATGCTCAGAGTTCATGGGAGGAAATACATGAAAGGCAGGGAAGTCCTGCGTACAGCACATAACAGTGTACCCTTTTGTGCATTATGACTGTTCACTGACCCATCACTCACTGTAAGGGAATGAATGTCTATGTGGGGTTTTAGTAAGTGCTCTAGAGATGTAAGTTCATTAGGTGGAGGGGGGGGGGCAATGAAATATGCCATAAGTGAATAAATGAATCATAAATACATGTTTACAGATAGGAATAAAATGCAGTCAAATAATTAAATCATAATTCTATAATAAGTATTTCTACAAAATTAAACAATATACCTAAATTAAAATGAGAACTGAGACAGAAAATGGATTTTGTCTCATGTATTTTTAATACAACTAAGGACATCAGGATCAGTAATGCCTTATTCTAAAACTAAGCAGTGCCATTATGTAGTCTGAAAGCTTCTAATATTTTATGTTTCATTTGTCACTAAAGGCCTCACTCTTACCTGATGTATGTTTTGTCCTTATTTCTACCTTGATCCATTCCAGAATCAAATTTCTCTTGTCTGTAAATTTTGATAAAGTGCAAATTGGTCGCATTTCAGAACAGTATAGGGGGTTGGGAGGGTGGCCTAATGGTTAAGGTATTTGCCTTACAAACACAAGATGTGGGGTTTGAGTTTCACAAGGGATAATTGGCTAGGCTTAAAATGGCTTGCAAGGGTAGTTAGCTTAGTACTAATCTATGAACCTATTTATCTGTGAGCCTATACAATGTGACAATACTTTACTGTCAAATAAATAATTCTTTGACTAGGAGAGAAATACAATTTTTTTCGACAGTGGCTAACTTATAAGCTGATTAGACTTATTAGTCATTAATACTGTAAATACATAACAAACTAGAAACTTAATTCAGATATTTCCATCTTGGTGCACTTAAATTTTCTTTGAAGTGTTGCAGCTTTAAATATGTGCCACCACTTAATAGTACATTTTTGTTAGTTTTAAGTGTATTAAACTGAGATACTTTCCTTTAAAGTCTTTTTGTACATGCAATAAACGTTTGTCTGCATTGATTTGTAACAAGAGAAATAAAGTGTTCTAACTGATCGCAACTGAAATAATTGAACAACCACCCCCAAAAAAATTGCTGCACTCCCTCACTAGCCCTGTTACTTATTTTTACCAACTCTAAAATCACACTAGTTGGGGAAGGTAAAATTCACAATCCACACTGTATCACAATATCGCACATGAAAAGACCTTCAATTTACAGTCTTTCCATATTACGTCACTTTACTGGTCTTTTCACAATTTGAACAAGTGAACATTTCAACACATGCATGACACATATAAATATACATGTCTCTCTCTCTCTCTATATATATATATATATATATATATATGTATACACATACACATAGATACTTACAAGTATATGTATATATGGGTCTACCTAAGAAGATCAAAAACCCATATCATCAAATCTGACATGACCGAGACGAGATGAACAAAATGACAGAAGTGCAAAAACTTAAAAGAATAAACTCCACAAAACTGAAAACAGCCACCGAAGTTTTGCCACCATATCACACGATTCTTACACATCAAAAACATGACACAACAGTCCTGGACCATAAAAATAGTACTGTAATGTCTTTGCATGGGAACTATGCCCCCCCTGCACCCCCCACACCCCCTGAAAATTAAATATACCAACTCAGAGATCGCACTACATTGAAGAAAAGTGTAAACACCCATGGCACGCCTACATCTTCTCAAGAACCTCAATCTTCCATCTAACTTTTCAGTTTCCATACCGAAATTTTCCTCCTGACTACACAGGTCTCAGTCTCAAGTATTCAGATTTGGGAATATTTTTTTTTACTATGTCTTGGATAACAATGGAGGCCCTAAGCAATGCATTCCTAGTAAATGGCTTTCTCTACAGTGAAGTACACATTGAATCATCCAGTTACTTTGTAACAGTCACATCCAAAAAATCAACAGTAAAAAGATCATATTTCAGAACAAATTTCAAACTAAATGAAGTATGAGTCATATAAGTAATACATTCCTTCAATAATGTGACAGTCCCATTGCAGATCAACCAGCAATCATCGAGGTATCGTTGTCACATTTTCATATGCCAGCTCTACTCTCTCCTGCTTCCTTCCAGCTTCCATTTTCATCACCTTTAACTACATCTTTTCTTCCACAGTTCCACTCCAGTTTGTTAGCTCAACTACTTTCTAATGCCCTTAATCTGGGCTCTCCTTTTCCAGTATACTCCCTGTAACATCAGTTCCTCTCACACAGATCCTACCTTTCTAACCTGTAGCTAGTTGCTTTGCTGATAGTTTTCCTCTCTCTAACTTCTTGTCCTTGTTTCTACCCTCTCTTGTCCCTCCCTCGCCTACTCCTCCCCCCCTACCCCCCCCAAATTCCACACACACCCCCCCACACTTATACCATATACTTACCACTCCTTACTTCCTCTCCAACCTCAGAACTCCACCCCTTCCTCTTCCTATTTTCTCCTCCCACTTTCACACAAACACCACACTTCCTATCACCTCCTCCTTCTCTATACCTCTATATTGCTCATCTCTACCTCAACATGCCTGGTCAATCCAAACAACCCAAATTCTCTCTACTTAACTCGACTTCTCTCAATTCACTTTTATTTATCGATATACATACCCTAACACACACCTCCTCCTCCTCCTCCCAATAAATCCATAAATTCCAAATCTCCATGCCTGGCTACTCCATAACAAACAACATAATACTAGCTCACCTTCAGCTAAATAAAACATAAATCTATATATATAGCCTCTATATTCCCCTGGAGACAATGTCCCAATATAGACCAACAAAAGACTTTCACTAGTGGAGATTTTTTACTGGGGGTTTAGTATCCCACCCCACAACTACCCGACAGTGGAATCCTCGTTCTCTCTCCCTTACTAGCTTCTCACACTTACTTAACCACCCGTGTCATAAAAACTTTAACCCTTCTCTGCCACACTTCTACCACTAGAAAATGCAATAAGAGATAAAGCCTGGACACAATTCCAGAAGAACAAATCTACATCTAACCTTAATGCATACAAGACTCTTAACTCAGTGAAAAAGCTTATCTCAGCAGACCGTCGCACCTACTTGTCCAACTTCAAGACAACCATAGTACCAACCCACAAAAATTCTTAAAACCTGGTACCACAGAAAACCCTAAAGACTCTGATCTTGCTACTCAATTTAATACTTTTTCATTGACTCTATTTCCAAACTGACCTCTTCTTTTTCAAATAACAATCTGCCTTTTTCATTAAACCTATACCCACATCTACTATAAGAAAACTCCTACAGAAACTAAAACCATGCACCAATGCCCTGATAACATTCCCCATTCTTCCTCAGCATACTATCAGCATCCTAATCAACCGCTCTATCCAGGAAGGTCTTGTTCCTGAAATCTGGAAAAAGCCTACATCATTCCCCTGCACAAAGGTGGAAATAATACTAACATTTCCACCACTATTCTCTCTCCCATTTCAAAGATCCTAGAGAAATGTATCCACCTTCAACTCCTCCCTATCTCTTAGACAACAACCCCAGCATGGCTTCAGACCACATCATCCTCCTTTCCTTCCTTGAAACTGTGAATAAAGCTAGAGATTCTGGCCTCACTGTCTCTCATAACCTACTCCTTACTAAACTAACTAACCTAAACCTCTCCCCTTCCCTCAAATGGTTCACCAGCTATCTCTCAAGCAGGCAACAAGCTGTCATATGGAAAAAGGCCACCTCCTCTTTCTGCACTACCCCCACTGGTGTCCCACAAGGTTCAATATTGGGCCCCCTACTTTCAACATTTTCATTAATGACTTCTACCACTCTATCCTCATGCTAAATTATCCAAATATGCAGATGATCCACAAATCATCTGTGCTGCAACCACAATACCAATTAAAACAAACTCAGGATGCTTTCTCTACCACAGAACTTTGGATGAAAGACAATCATCTAGCACTCAATGCTGCTAAAACTAAACTTATGATCTTTACCTCTTCTACAACCAAGACTTTCAAACTTATTCTCCATTACCAGCCAAAATACAACACCTCTTGAGCAAACTACTAGGAGTTCAAATAGATGACAGGCTCAAATTCAACTCCCACCTTCTACTAAACATAAAAAAAACCCACCAAAAACTTGGCATGCTCTATCGACACAATCGGTTCCTCACCTCTACTACTAAACTTACTCTTTCTACTTCCTTTCTCCTACCCTCCCTTCTCTATGGAGCCCTCTTCTAACAAACCTACAGTCATAAACCAAACTGTCCTCTTGTTACAATAAAATAGCCAGATTCAACAAATCCTCAACCCATCACTGTGAATCTCTTCACAAACTAAACTGGCTTGAACTTCCTAACTACCTCTCCTACACCCAGCTCACCTATGCTCATAAACTCATTTTCCAACCTTCCCTCTGTCCCTCTCTCTCCACTACCTTTAAAATGCATCACACACAAAGGCTTCTCAGATCTAACAATCAAAACCTTATAGAAGTGCACAGACCACTCCACCCCCCAGGACAATACCTCCTATCTCACTGGAACTCTTCTAGCCTCCCATCCTTTAAAAATCACTCCACTCTTATCTAACTTCCACATGGGAATGCTCCTGCTCCCATTGTTTCCTTCTCTTATATAACTCCCTACTAATATCCAGCAAAATAAAGTTTTAACTTTTGATTGAAACATTTTTTTTTACCTATGTAGTCTTCATACATTTTATGTGTGTATATCAATTTAGTCTTGCTTCATATGTAACCTATGTAATCTATGTTTGTTTAATTAACCTGTGTGTAAATCTGTATGTGGAGCTTTTCTCCCCAGGACTCCATTGAAAACGGGTTCTTCTGGCCCAATGGACTATCCTGGTTAAACAACTGCAAATAAATAAATAAATAAATAAATAATATCTATTTTGATAAAATCACTTGTTGTTCCTCAAACTCCATAAACAAATCAGCATATGTGGGTGCAAATGTGGCCCACATTGATGTTCACTTAATTTACAAATAACATTGATCCCAGAAGTAAAAAAAAACCCATAAACAAATTAGCATATGTGGGTGCAAATGTGGCCCACATTGATGTTCACTTAATTTACAAATAACATTGATCCCAGAAGTAAAAAAAAAAAAAAAATTGTAATTCAGTACAATATCCAAAAAGTACAGAAGAAATTCACTGTATTCATCAAAATATATTTTAGACACAGTCAGACAATATTTTATTGCTCCAACTACAATTTATGTGTGATATTAGTGTATAAAGATTGTCCATTAAAAGTGCAAAAAACTGCTATTATTCATAAATACATCATTCATAAATACATCATCTGTTCATTTTAAAAATTCTGTTGTCTCTTTAATACATGCTGTTACCAAATATAATACAGGTTTCAACTTGCCATCCAAAAAAAAAAAAAAACTGACAGGGGATCAGTAAGGGATACCATACCTAAAACTGTTAGTCCACCTGATACTTTATCACTCCTTTTATGAATCTTTGGTGAAACATAAATGTTCTGCATGTTCAGAAAATCTACCACCAAATTTCTGCATGCTTGATCATTAATCAAGCCTTTTGCTTTTGTTTAGCTTCTAACAGAAACATATCTACAGTAGGATCAAAATATACTGTTAAATAACTAGTAATGCCACTTAAATGACTTTGTATTTCAGTTTGATATTTGTCAGCATCCCACATAACCACTGCATCCCCTTTATCATGCTTCCCATCACCTGATAATCGACCCAGGACAACTTTCCAATAGAAGTAAATGCTGTTGTGGGATGGTCTTTTGTGTGTCTGAATAATGTATCAAGTTTTCTTCTACATTTAATATTACTAAAATGTACCACAGTCTGAGGTAAATATTAAAAACTCCACATTTCAACCACCACTGGCACAGCAGATAGTATTCTTGTCTAACAGCAAGAGGTTCTCTGGTTCATTTTTTGGCTGCGGTACCTTCAGTGTGGAGTCCGCATATCCTCCATATGTTTGTATAGGTGTTCTCTGGGTGCTCCAGTTTCCACCCACCATCCAAAAACATGCAGTAGGTGGACTGGACAATCTAAACTGGCCATAGGTGTGAAAGTGTGAATACTTGTGTGTGTAGTATGGAAGAACAACAGTGACAGGGCTAGCCACCTGGAGGTGTAAACAATGGCTCTAGATGGATTGTGAATGGATGGATGTATGGACAGACGGACGGACTGATGGATGGATGGATGGATAGATGGATGGATGGATGGATGGATGGATGGATGGATGGATGGATTTCAACCACCCTAGCATCTGGTGGTTAAGTTATTTGAACAGAAGGTGATTAGGGAACTTAATATTTGTCAACAAGATGTATTACGGACTTTCCACCATACTTTGAATAAGAAGGAAAGGGATTCATGTAAAGGTTTAAATACAAACACCAATGTTGTCATTTCAAAAGCTGAGTGTTTCTTTATTACACAAATCCTGCCAATATTTGTTTCCAAACTGTCACGGAATCAGTCCATTCATCTGCCTTTTCTTTGCAATGGCAGAAACCAAAGCAAAAAAAGCTCTTCACACTCTGGATGTGCTCCTTCAGCTCAGACATTCCCAGAAATGGGATGCAAATTTTGGATGACTGATAAGCTGTTCCATTTCCTTTGTTTTAATTAGGGAAGGACTTGCATCTAAAAAAAAAAATACCCATACCAAGTGCTTGCTAGCTGTACCATCTTTCTGGAGTCATTCAGAAAAATGTCTTCTAGCAAATGCTGTGCTCAAACCTCACTTTAGCATAGGTGTGATTGCTTCAAGAATGTCTGTACTTCAGACAGCTGTACTGTGGCCAGTTGCACTTCAATGCACAACTTCACCAAGCATTCAAGGGGCCCTCACTTCCTTAGGCTAAAGATCTTGTTTCAGGATCTCTATACTACTTACTTCTGAGGCATGCTTGACACCAGTTAAGAGACTGAACTCAAACAATATCAAATATAAAGCCCATTGTTCACCCTTTGACCCAGCATGAATCACCTGAATACCTCAATTATCCTGGTAGCATCCCTGCAACCTCTCTTCTTTTGACTCTTTGGGCATCTGATCTCATTTTCAAGTATTGCTAACTGGGTCAGTAACTTTCTAGCCCAGAAATCTTTGTCACTAAAGATTTGCAACTCAATATCCAGCTCAATCCTTGTTAATCAAAAATCTCAAGTCTGATCCCTCATCTCTTCTTCATTAATACAGACAGACAGAGAGACTCCCTTTGTATATTCCCAAACCTCCATTATTTGTGCACAGAAATGATATGGTTATCTAGATCTAGTATTTCCAGTCCATCCCACTCCAGCATAAAATTCTAGCTTGAAACAAGACTTGATCTGCTTTCCAATTAGCCATGTATTTTGCAGGTTTCATAGACTAAGCAAGGTCCAGTGAAATAGCTTTTGGTGCAACTCAACATTAACAGCATTAACCACTGAGCTAACTTTTAGGTCAGTGTAGTAAGTTTTTTTTATTAAATATAATGAGGATCTCGGGCATTATTAAAGGCCTGCAACAAGTTTGTGAGTTAAGAGGGAGAGAGAAAGGGCAGATATAAACATTCCCCTCAACCTTGTAGTGCAAGAAATCTAGACAAAGCCAAAGGTAATGGAGGGAAAGATACACTACCGGGATGAATTTTAAGTATTTTTCTTGTAAAGCCGATAGTATAACTTTTGCTGAAGAATATGAAGTGTTAAACTCTAATGTCTGGCATTAATGACTGTAATTTTCCATGATTTATGAAGGCAGGAAAAAGGAGACATCATGGATGCTCTGAAAACACAAGGACGGGTATGGGATATGTGGTGTGTGCCAGTGTGTATGTGTGTGTGTGTGTGTGTGTGTGTGTGTGTGTGTGTGTGTGTGTGTGTGTGTGTGTGTGTGTGTGTGTGTGTGAGTGTGTGAGTGTGTGTGTGTGTGTGTGTGTGTGTGTGTGTGTGTGTGTGTGTGTGTGTGTGTGTGTGTGTGTGTTTTACTGCATGTGTGAATGATGGTGGTGCCTGTGCTAACACAATGTGGCCTCTGCTGTTAATTTCTGCAGGAAAGTGCTGATCTTCACTTGTGATAGTTAACTGTGATTCAGAGATATGCAAATTAGCCAATAATGATATTTTTACTAATTGCAACTAAAATGTCTCTGAATCAGAAAATAATGCACATACAAAATACAAAATATCAATGTTAGAAAAGCACAGCTTTAGAACCTGATGTAATTGTGTTTACCAGCTGCTCTATAATGCAGGTATCACACAGAGCAGCACAAGTTAATGCCACCCATATATATGCCACATGTGTTTATTCTTGTCATTAAGAAGTGCAGACTTTTTTAAACCTTAAACTTTAAATAAAGTCACAATAATGATACAGAACCAAACAAAGTTGAATTTATTGGTAGAGATGGCCAGCGTGACACTGCAGATGGAAACTATTAGACTTGTAAAAGAGATGACCCATGTTGGAGTATCACTCTACATGCCAGAAGGTCAGACACTGGTCTAAGAGTGATGTGCTTATGGCCAGCTGTCTTTTCTTGTGCTGAAGGTTGTGGGTTCTGTACTACCTATCAATCCCCCTAGTCTTTATCACTGAATCTGCAGCAAGCAGACAGCAATTGTTCGGAATGGCAATCATAGAAAATACAAGGCTGTTAGACCAGAGGCCAATGTGCCTTGCCAATATCACCCTCAGACTCTACAAACCTTTTCAAGGAAGACAAAGCCTTTAAGTCCCAGAGTGTATTTTAGAGTGCCAATCCAAATGTCTAAACTATGTTTATTTATTTATTTTATTTATTTACTTATTTATTTTACATTTGTTAACCGGGCTAGTCCAACTGGATACATGTCCATTTTCAGTGGAGGCCCGAGGAGAAAAGCTCCGAGTTTTCAAAACATTTAATGTTACAAGTAATTTAAAAATAATAATACAAAAATGTATAGCAAAATGTTACAAGAACAAGATTTGTTCATAGTAAAAAAATGATTTCACAATTTTTTCCCACAAGAAAGCAATAAGTAAGTAAATCAAGAAAAGATGGGGATATAAGGTTACTAAGGACATCTACAGGATAAGACAGGAATTGGAAAACAGGATTGGTGGTTAGATGGGATGAGTAGAGCTGGACAGAGTAGAATGGTCAGAGAGAAATTATGATATAAGGATAAACTTTAAGAGAAAAAATTGAGGGAGACATGGTAGAGCAGAGGAGAAGGAAATGAAAAAGCAGATTAATCAGGGTTATTGCAAGAGCATAACCAGTGGTTGGAGAGGAAATGTTTAAGGTTAGTTTTGAATAATGGGAGAGATGAAAGAGCTGTTAGGTCATTTGGTAGGAGGTTCCATATTTTACCAACAAAGTTAGAGAAAGAGAGTCTCCTGCAGAATTTTTAGATAAAGAAGTTTGCATCTGCATTTTATTAGTTGAGTAACTTTTCAGGTTATGGTATGGTGTTATGAGGGTAGAGAGTTGGGGTATTGTTAGGTTGATAAAGGACTTTATGGGCAATAGTAAGTTGGTTAAATTGTAGTAGGTGAGGTAATTCAAGCCAGCCTAGTTGTTTTAGGTTTTGACAGTGATGAGTCCTATAAGGTGAGTTAGTGGCAAATCTGGCAATGCTATTATAAGATTTAGCTAGTTTGTTATGATTATATTGGGACAGGTTAGTATAGATGGAGGAGGCATATAATAGGGTAGAGAGTAAGTGAGTTCTGGCTATTGTAGATCTGGCTAGTGGTGATAGAAATTGTTTAATTCTATATAGAGATCCGAGTTTTTGTTGGTAGATTTTATTATAGTGTTAATGTGAGTGTTAAATTTAAGTTGATTATCTATTGTGATTCGTAGGAGTTTGGTGGTGGTGTCAGGAGAAATTATAGTACCATTGTTGGATTGAAGTGTAAAATGAAGAGGAGATGTGTGTGAGGGTAAACAGCAATAATTAGTTTTTTGGGTTGAGGAGAAGACAATGGTTAGAGAACCATTTTCTATAGTGGTGAAGGATTTTTGTGTGAGAGAATGTAGGTCAGTTTGGGATTTTGCTGAGCAAATAATTGTGGAGTCAATCGGTATTGAATGCAGGTAGAGAAGGGGATAGAGAGATGAAGGTCATTGATGAAAATGGAGAATAACAGTGGGCCTAAGATAGAGCCCTGTGGGACACCTAGGGAAGTGGGTAGAAGTTCAGAAAGATGATTCTGCCAGAGAACTGCTTGTTTACGATTATCCAGGTAGGATGTGAACCAGTACAAGGCGGGTTTATCAAGTAATAGGGACTTTAGAAGGTGGAGTAGAAGTTTATGGTTGACCATATCAAAGGCTTTGGAAAGATCTACAAAGAGTGCAGATGACAGGAAATTATTGCTTAGATTTGTGTTGATACAGTTGGTAAAAGAAAGTAGGGCTGTGGTAGTACTGTGGTAAGGACGAAAGCCATGTTGACAGTCCGCTAAGAGATTGTGGTGGAGTAGGTGGGTAATTAGTTGTTTGTGGATACATTTCTCCATTATTTTAGCAAGAGGAGACAGAAGAGCTATGGGACGGTAGTTTGAGTATTCAGTAGAGTCGCCACCTTTGTGAAGGGGAATGATATGTGAGATTTTCCAGATTGATGGAATAGTGCATTCCTTAATAGTTCTGTTAATCAATATAGAGATTGGGTAGGCAATGGCTGAGGCTCCTAGTTGTAGGAATTCCCCTGGTAATTTGTCAGCTGAGGGGGTAGAAGGCTTAAGTTTATGAAGTAAGGAGGAGATGAAGGAGGTGGGTATTGGTTCTAGGTGGAAAGGAGGGGGGGTGGGGCTTGTAGCGGACAGGTTGGCAGTGTCAGGATATTGTTGATTTGCTAAGTTTTGTACAGCTGTGGTAAAGAAGGTATTAAACGCATTTGCTGTTTTTGTAGGGTCATCAGAGTTGCTGCCAAGTGGAGTTGGTGTTACTACTTTACCTGGGGATATTAGTCTGTTAATAGAGGTCCAGAACTTCTGTGGTTTTTGGAGGGAAGATTGTTGAAGTTGGATGTAAAAGTTTTTTTTGTCCTGTATTATTGCTTTTTTAGTCATATTTCGTTGTTGTCTAAAATTTTGCTGATCAGTAATGAGTTTAGTGGTACACCATTTGGTCCAGGATTTGTTCCTGGAGAGGATTAGCTTTTTGGTCTCACTTGTGAGCCATACTGCTGGTTTGTTTTTCACTCTTATAGTGCAATTGGGGCATGATGATCTAGGATTGTTAGGAAAGTCTTATTGAAGTAGGATACTGCTTCATTTATTGGAAGGGACTTAAGGGGTTCCCATTTGCAATGTTTAAGTTCGGTTAGGAACATTCTCTGGTCAAAGTGTTTTTTACTGCGTATAGTTCTAATAGGGGGAGAAATGTTAACATTTGTTTTATGTCTTATTATATATATTAGAGAGTGATCACTAAGGTCATCTGGTAGGGTTCCTGTTGTATAGTTTTGTTTTGGACCATTTGTTAATATCCAGTCCAGAATGCTTTCTTTGTTATTGGATTTATTTATTCTAGTTGTGGAATTAATGAGTTGTGAGAAACCATTCAAATTGATCAGAGAGGATGGGTTGTTATTGTTACATAAATTCCAGTCGGTGTTAACGTCTCCTAGTAGTATTGTTTCTTGTGGATAATTTAGAGAAAGGCAACTTAATAGGTCTTCTAGTTTATCTTGATTGTTACCTGGTGGGAAATAAGTACAGATGATGTTAACTGATTTCTGGTTGTTTAGTTGTAGTTTTGAAATAATTATTTCTGTAGTGTCATCAGAATGTGGTTTGTGGTTTATTTTACTGATTTGTAATCCTGCCTTGTAGAGAATAGCAACCCCCCTAGTGAGTGAGTTAGAGCTAAGTTTAGGAAGCAAAATAAGTTATAGTGCATCAGCATTCATCAATATCATCAGCGCTGAAATTCAAGGTAAAAAAACATTAATACAATAAAGAAAAAAGGAAAAAACAGCCTATCTAGGAAAAAAAAACAACCTATCTAGACTATGCAATATCTAGAAAATACAGGTTTTTCAGCAGACGTTTGACAGCAGACGTTTGACAGCAGACTGAAGCATACTGCTTCACATACAAGGGGGGGTCTATTCTAGAGCAAGGGGAGGTGCTGGGTGATGAATCTATTTATTCAATTAGTTTAATGACCAATTCAGCAACCCATGAGGGTACTGCAGACCTGAAGAAAGTGCATATTAACAAAATGAAATAAATTGTAAAAAGGATTATAATTAAATTGGAAATATAGTAACAGTATACTTAGTACTATGTTGTTTAACACTGATAACAATAAAACATTTTTCACAATGCTGAAGAATAATTATAAACCAGACCAACAGAAAACAAAAAGAGAAAAATGGGTATTTCCTCTGAATTTTAAGTGCAAATGGCAGAGGGGTGAATTCATAAAGGTTACCACGAGGTGTACATAATGTGTGCCCTTCGTGGTAACATTCTGGAATTCAAAGACAGCCCTACTGCAGTGCTTTTACATGACATACAGCACCGAGGTGGGCTGTCTCTGTGGCCATACTAGATGCAGCCTGGGGGGCAGGCATATGCTAAATAGCCATGTGCTCTCCCCTGATACTACCTGTGGGAAGGCATCTATGCAGCCAAGTGATTCATGAGATTGCTCAGCTGCATAGATTAGCATGGCCGCTCCTGGCCCCTCATGGTAGTGAACATGGTCAGAAGGAAGTGTTCATCCATCACGGTAGAGGTAAATACTGTGGAGTTTTGTGGTAAGGTAGTGTTAGGAAGTGTGTGCATGAGTGTATGCAAGGAGCTGCATGTGTGAGTGTTACGTGTGAACGTCTGTCTGTCTGCCTGGGAGAAGTGTGTATGTCGTGTGTGTGTGTGTGTGTGTGTGTGTGTGTGTGTGTGTGTGTGTGTGTGTGTGTGTGTGTGTTTCCATTTCCTGTATAGGGCCTCTATAGTTGTTATGCTTTCTGGAATGATATTCTGGCACTTTCAGAATATATACACAGCAAATGAGTAATACTGCTCATCATTCTAATGAAACTACCCATGACTATGTTTGTAATCCGAAATCACAAAAGGAAAATAAAGATTTCAACTCTGATTGTGCTACTGAAAGAGTTAATGTTAGGTATTGTGCTAAAGCAGAAGTACCGGGATGCATTTCTTCAAGTAGAATTATTTCAGACATTACTTCTGTTCATTCTAAGATAAAAATAAAACTGTGGTCTGTGAAATTATTTCTGACATCATGCTTGACAAGGGAGCATAGTCATGTTTTTTTGTTAAGATGTAGTGTGTGCAAAAGACATTATCAGGGTTAGAAACATTGCACAGACAGACTTCCAAGATGGCTGCACGCTGAGTAACGGCTTAATTTCAGCTCTCCTACTGTTAAAACAGAAATTCAGAAAAGACAGCCAGTGAATTTGTCTTTTTGGGGAAATTTCAGTTACTGGTTAGCAAGTGCACTGTCTGGATGCTAGCAAAAAAGAAAATTAGAGATCCTGAAAAGAAAATCAACATCAAAAGGTGAAGAGAAAACACTGTCTGGGAAGAATATTGCAGCTGTCGAGTAAAAAGCAACTCAAGATCCAGTTTTGGTACAAGGCATGTCTTCCAGTAATATGGAAGAAAAAATGTCAGCCTGATGTCACATGCCTGATAAAAAGTATATATATATATATATATATATATAAATATAAATATATATATATATATATATTGATATATATATATATATATATATATATATATATATATATTTAGAAAGCTTGTGAGGAAATTATTACGCTATTTTTGTTTTACTTGGATCGCTTGTCTGTGTACTTAATAAAGGATTTTCGACTGGAAAAAGACTGCCTACCTTGCTTGGATTACTTTTGAATACTTAGTAATGCTGTGCAATTATATATTTTCTATTATTATTTTTTGTTTTGTTTTGTTTTGACTTGACGAGTTTACGTTCGCTACTTCTACTACTATTGTCTGATCTGATTAATATACAGTGATTAACTAGAAATATATGGACTGAAAATCTTCCACACAGAGAAGTTTCTTACACTGTTTTATTTAAAAAAAAAAGATGTGCAACTTGCAGTGCAAATATCAAAGACAGTTTTCTTCAATAACATTTAAGGATTCACATGATGTCATGCAACAGTTTGTAAGTCAGTTGGTTTTTGAAGTATTAAGTAGATATGGAAATATTTATTTTAATAATTACTAACAAACAACTAGCAATACCTCTGGCATAGTGTGATCTAAATGGACACTGACAATTAATTTTCCTGTCGCCCACCATGGCATATCACACTATACCCCTTAATAACATGTAGGGCTCTCAGTTATGGAAATACAAACAATGATTGATTTCTCTATTGCAGTATGTCATAGATTAAACAATCTCTTTGTCATTTTGTTAGTAACTCCTTTTACTTTTTAATGCCTATTATTAATTTGTAAGTTGCTTAGTTAAAGAAGTCAAATATACAAAAATGTGTTTTAGGCTTGAATCAGTTATAAATAACATCAATATTTGTGTCCCATAAGGAAAAAATTTGCTGTCCAGGACCAAGAAGAAGCAGGTGCCAAGTTGTAAGCAATCTCTCCTTTGTCTGAACAAGCAAATAAGGTCACTGGTGAAATCCTCAAAGGCAAACTTTGAGTCCAAATTGGCCACAACCACTAAGGACAATCACAAGGTCTTCTTAACATACATCCGTAATCTCAAAGGTAACACCCATATCTGTTCCAAACTGGTAGTCAAGAACACCATATACACAAATGCCATAGATATAGCCAACCTTCTGGCAGACAGGTCAGTAAAAACTTAACCTCTCTGTCTCCCCATCAATCATCCCCAGCCCCTGCCCCCTTCCCCTCATCACCAGGGAGCGGGTCTTTAATGCCATCTCAAAGTCAAAAAATACACTCTACATGGGACCTGACAACATCCCTGGCTGCATCCTACATGAACTCAGGCATGAGCTCTCAGCTCCATTTGGCACCATATTAAACCAGTGCCTGAGGACTGGCATTTTCCCAACTGAATGAAGGACAGCCACTGTCATCCCTCTACACAAAGGTGGAGTGTCCACTAACACAGGCAATTGTAGGCCCATCAGCCTAACTAGCCTGATCTGCAAGGCCATGGAACGCATTATCATGGACCTTATAAACAAGGACATTGGCAACCTCCAAATGCTTGATCCCACACAATATGATTTTATCAAAGGGAGATTGTGCCTGTTAAATTTAGTTGACTTCTTCAAAACAGTGACCAAAGCCATGAATGAGGGGAAGACGGTGCACATGGCATACCTTGACCTAGTCAAAGCCTTTGACACTATTCCCCATGTGGGCATAATAGATAAACTCTCCCAGCTAGGCATCAACCTGTATGTTACTAGATGGGCTGCTAAATGGCTCACTGATAGAACTCACTCAGTCAAAATAGGGGAACCCATCTCTAGTACTAGACCAGTAATGAACAGTGGACCCCAAGGATTGGTCTTGGGGCCTCTACTGTTTGGGACATACTTTTCTGAGATGCAAGCCAAAACCAATGGTCTGTAGTTGACCAAGTCTGTAGATGACTGCAAGCTGGGCACTGTCTTAAACTCCCCATAGTGATGTGAACATCCTCCAAAAGGGCCTTACCCAGACTAATAACTGGTGCCAGAAGCATGGCCTCAAACTGAATGCCAAGAACTGCATCATTATCCCCTTTGGGCAAAATGGTGGCCCACTAATTATCACTTTAATAACAATATACTAAGCAGGCAATCAGTCATGTGGAACCTGGGCACCCTGGTTGATAACAACCTGACTTTTGACCACCACATTGCCTCTGTTGTATGGAAGGCTATCTACATGGCCACCTCATAAGTAGGGGTATTTCATCCAGGACCAAGGAGGTCATAACATCGTTGTACTCCTCCCTTATCAGACCCATTATCGAGTACAATGCCCCCTTTGGCATGTACCTTGCCAAGCATATATAGCAACTGGAGAGACCACAGAGGTTCCTGATCAGGAAAATCCAAGGTCTCAAATACCTATCCCATACAGATAGCCTAAAAGTCCTGTCCTTCTACTCAGTCTCATACAGGCTGCTCAGAGGTGACCTGTGTCTGGCATACAAGGACATCTCAGATCCAGCCTTGACAGAGTTGCTGCATATCCTTAAGTCAAACTCTAGTAGTAGTGAGGTGGGTAAGGTAGTGTTTAACAGAGATATGAAGAGAACAAGATGTGTACTAGGATAGAGTGGGGAGATTACAGGGGCAAGTAGTTAGGTGGGTAAGATAGTGTTTAACAGAGATATGAAGAGAACAAGATGTGTACTAGGTTAGACTGGAGAGATTACAGGTGCAAGTAGTGTGGTGGGTAAGGTAGTGTTTAACAGAGATATGAAGAGAACAAGGTGTGTACTAGGTTAGAGTGGGGAGATTACAGGGGCAAGTAGTGAGGTGGGTAAGGTAGTGTTTAACAGAGATATGAAGAGAACAAGATGTGTACTAGGTTAGAGTGGGGAGATTACAGGGGCAGGTAGTGAGGTGGGTAAGGTAGCGTTTAACAGAGATATGAAGAGAACAAGATGTGTACTAGGTTAGAGTGGGGAGATTACAGGGGCAAGTAGTGAGGTGGGAGTGAAGGGATGATGAGAGAGATATGAAGAGAACAAGATGTGTACTAGGTTAGAGTGGGGAGATTACAGGGGCAAGTAGTGAGGTGGGTAAGGTAGTGTTTAACAGAGATATGAAGAGAACAAGGTGTGTACTAGGTTAGAGTGGGGAGATTACAGGGGCAGGTAGTGAGGTGGGTAAGGTAGTGTTTAACAGAGATATTAAGAGAACAAGATGTGTACTAGGTTAGAGTATGGAGATTACAGGGGCAAGTAGTTAGGTGGCAGTGAAGGGATGATGAGAGAGATATGAAGAGAACAAGATACATACTAGGTTAGAGTGGGGAGATTACAGGGGCAAGTAGTGAGGTGGGAAAGGTAGTGTTTAACAGAGATGTGAAGAGAAAGTACAGTTGTGTACACTTACCATAAATGTAGATGTTCGAGTGTCTTCACTGTTGCAGTCATGACTGTAGGGTTTCCCCTGCCGGCAGGCAGTCCTCGGTCGGCCACAATCCCAAAATCTGGGTCCGGCGTCGGCTGTTCAGCCATACTCCCTGACGTCAGAGCGCCAGGAGTACAACGCTGACAGCCGACGCCATGTTCTCCAGTTTTTCTTGCCCCAGATGTCAGAAGTTCCAAAATGGGTAAGGACCCATACCCTTTGCAAATACACCTCAGAAGAAGGGTGAAAAAAGGAACCACACAAAAGAAAAAATAAGAGGGGACAGGAGGGAGGGAGACCCAGCCTGCAACAGTGAAGACACTCGAACATCTACATTTATGGTAAGTGTACACAACTGTACTATGTTCATTGTGTTTCACTGTTGCAGTCATGACTGTAGGGTAGAATCCCAAAGCAGAATGAAAGGGAGGTGGTCATAAAGTAGAGGGGGCGGCTATAAGACCCTGCAAGACTGCAGAAGCAAAGCCTGCCCTAGACTTAGAGTAGAGAGGTAGATTGTAGTGCTTGGAAAAAGTATGCACTAAACTCCAAGTTGCAGCTTCCAAAATGTCTTTGGTAGGAACTCCCCTGAGGAAGGCAGCTGAAGTGGCAGCAGCTCTGGTAGAGTGAGTCCTTATACTCCCTGGGATTTGCTTTCCATGGTGCGAATAGCAAAATCTGATTCCATGAGCAATCCATTTAGAAATGGTCTGTTTTGAAATGGCTTTACCTTGGGAACTTGAAGCATAAGAAACAAACAATTGCTCTGATTTCCTGATGTCCTTGTTTCTGTCCAGGTAAAAACGTAGTTGTCTGTGTACGTCCAAGGAATGTAAGATCCTTTCCCCTTTATTTTGAGGAGTGGGGAAAAAAGTTGGCAAGTGAATAGTTTGATTTAAAGCCACTTTGGAAACCACCTTAGGCATGAAAGTAGGATTAGTCCTTAAAGACACCCTGTCTTGATGAAAAATAATATAAGGTTCCACAGCCATAAGAGCTTGTAACTCTGAAACTCTCCTGGCAGAGGTCAGAGCTAACAGGATGGCTGTCTTCCAAGATAAAAACTTGATGTCAGATGTGGCCGCAGGCTCAAAAGGAGGTAAGGTGAGCTTTTCCAAAACATAGTTAAGATCCCAAGCAGGAATGGGAGGAGATCTAGGGGGCCTTAAGTTCTTAGCTCCTCTGAGAAACTGTCTCATGAGCTGGTGGGAAAAGATTGGAGGGTCTGTATTATAATGAGCAGAAATAGCAGAGGCATGAATCTTTATGGAAGAGAAAGAGAGACCATTATGTAAGAGGTCTGTCAGGTAAAGTAAAATCTGAGGAATGTTAGGAATAAGAGGATCAAAATCCTGAGCCTGCATCCAGGAACAAAATCTTTTCCATTTTCCTGCATAAGATTTTCTAGTGCTAGGACGTCTGGCTTCTAAAATAACATCCATAACCTTCCATAATCAGTTTAGTGAACTATCTACTCTGTAAAGGCTATTTGCCGAAGCGCTAGAGAAGAGAACAGCAGTGTGTTTCTTGTGTTACTGGATGTAACTACATCTTTTTGGATTAAAGCTTTCTACAAAGTTGCTACGGAGTCTTCCTTTGTGTGGTATAATAACAGTGTTCGTGACTTTTTGTGGTTTTTGGAATTATGGCCAGTAACTCCTTTGCAGCATTACCACGAATGTTTAGAGAAACGGTAATGGACAATACACAAAAATCAATTGAAAGTTTTTTTACTGTTTCAAATACTGCAAGTAATTCTATAAATACGGGTGCAGTACAAAGCAGAGAAGATGTACAAAATGGGGAGACAGTGTCTGGGCTGTATAACAAATGGCAGCAAGATCGGAAGCTGTGGCAACAGAACCCATTTGCTCGTGTGGGTAAGAAAAAAGAAACTGTGTTGGCTCCGGAGGTCCGGGACTCTTATATACAAATTGAAAAACTGTTATTCAAAGAAACTTCAGTGTTTCTAAACTTACAAAGCTTGCAGCGGTATGAAGAACTAGATATTACCCCAAGGGGTTTACGTAGTATAAAAAATCCGTCTACACCCTTTGATGTTACTAATCCAGAAGACAAGCAGTTCTGTGATAGATGGATAGCGGCAGCTCACAGATGCAGTACAGAATGGGTTCGAATTTTGATAGAAAGAGACACATTAAAGAAGCAGAAATTAAGAGAAGAAATTAGAACACTGTGTATCAATATTTCTAACAAAATTAAGCAAGAAGAGTTATAACAGTTTTTAATGAAAACTAATGAACAGCTAAATGAATATGAAACAGAACTGATTGATCGTAAGAAAAGTAAATTACACAGAGATCTACGTGACTACGAGAACAAGAGAGCGTTTTTGTTATCAGCCAATCAGAAGACTCGATGGCAACGTGTGCATTTTGAACAGAAGGAGATACAAAGGGAAGGAGAAGGATATGCTTCTGTGGAGAGTGGGTTGTCGCAAACGGAAGCAGAAACGGACAACGAAGAGTATCCAGCGCTCCCCAAACCTGGAAACCAGAAGGGAATGAATGCGTTTCAAGAGAATCGTTTCAATCGGAAACGGAGTTGGAATGGACAGGGTTATAATGGGGAAGGGTATGGGAAACAGCGATCGAATTACAACAATAACAACAACAAAAAAAGGAGATGGGATGGACAATGGGACTAAAACTGTTTGTGAGTATGACAACAATGAATATGTAGTAAATTTATCTGGATGTGATTTGTCAGAGTGTGCACTAAATGTCTTGAACAAAGGCCTGAAATTTGTACCCACGGTTATTCCTAGGGTACATATGTTAAAAGCAGACATATTTCATTTCACTCGCAAACTACATTTAATGGAGATGTTCCATTGGTCAAACAATGATTTTCCCGTAGAAGTTAATCAAAAAACTAATAATATACCTGCATTAGTTAATAGTGAGGAAGAGTTTTTTTCATGTAATTCAGAAATGGATACAGATGAACATAGGCAATTGGATACGAGTTTAATTCCTGTAGCTAGTACCTTTATGCCACTTCAAAGCAATGAATGCATTAGATATTTTCAGAAATCATTGACATATAATGTAGAAATGGAATGTGATAGATTTAAATGTAAGGATAAAAAAACATGTAGGTACAATCTTACTAAAATGGAATGGGACTGTTTGAACGCCTTAAGTAGAGATGACAAGATAATATTTAAACCTTCGGATAAAGGAGGGAAATTGGTTATATTAAATGTAAATCAGTATTTAGAAATGTGTTATGAACACTTGAGAAATGAGAATATATATGAACAAATAGATATGATACAGTACAATGAGGCACAAAAAAAGTATGAATATATTATTGATAAAGGCTACAGATTACATTATTTTTCCTATAAGGATGTAAAAGACAAATTCAATATTAATACTCCGAGAATGCCATGTTTTTATTGCATCCCAAAAATACATAAAAATGTCTTTCCACCACCAGGGCGTCCTATAGTGTCAGCGACAAATGGGTACTTGGAAAATATTTCAAAGTTCCTACATCTGTATTTGATGCCTGTTGTTTGTAAATTACCATCCTATATTAAGGATGTCTTCGATTTTATATCAAAGATAAAGGATATATGTTGGAAGGCAGATATGTATTTTGTGGTAATAGATGTAGTGAGCCTGTATACTAACATAAGGCATGAAGATGGAAAGATGGCTATTAAGCACTTTATGGGCAATGAAAATGCGGTGGATTATATATTGGAATTGTTTGATATATGTTTAACCAACAATATGTTTGAATTCAATGGTTCCATGTATAAACAGAAGCAGGGCACTGCTATGGGGGCAGCCTTTGCCCCTAGCTATGCAAATGTATTTATGGGATTTTTTGAAAACAAACACATATATACTAATGCCTTTTTCAAGAAATATGTACACACATATTATCGTTACATTGACGATTTAGTGTTCATTTGCGAAGGGGGGCAACAAGAACTTGATAATTTTTTAACTGAAATACAGGATAATGTAATGAATATCAAGTTTGATGGGCTACAAAAGGGCCAAAAAGTGCAATATTTGGATATTTCAATAATAGGTAATAAAGGGCAAAAATTAGAATATCAAATACATAGGAAATTTCAAGGCAGTGGTTCCGTATTACATGGTAGTAGCCATCATCCTTTGCATATTATGAAAGCTATTCCCTATACAGAGTTGAATAGGGTAAATAGATTGTGCAGTAATTTTAATACCAAAGAAAAGGAATTTATATTAAGTTGCAATAAATTTAAAGAAAGGGGTTATGACCAACATAATATAAAGCAGAGTTTAGATAAAGTTAAAAAATGCGGAAAGTATTATGTTGAGGGGATGTGGAACACATCACAAGACAGTAAAGAGAATGTATATTTTGTCTCCACATATTCTATAGCCTCAAATAGTGTTAAACAGCACGTTCTAAATAGTTGGAAGTTATTACAAAAAGAAGTAGATTATTTAACAAATAAGAATATAGTTTTTTCTTATGAGGGGAAGAAATATACAAGATTTCTTGATACATAGTAGGTTTAAAATGGCATGTTTGCCAATGTTGTCACAAGTTATGGAATATGGAACAAAAAGATGTGGGAAATGTACTATTTGCAAGTTCATTGTAAAACAATTTTACCAGATTAATGATATTGCATTTGAAATTAAGGGAATATATAATTGTAACTCTATGGCGGTAATATATGGAATTGAGTGTACTTGCAAAAAGTTTTATGTGGGAGAGACGAAAAGAACATTGGCTTGTAGGATTAAGGAACATGTCAGGGATATTCTGAAAAATAAGGAAACTAGCCCTTTGGCAGGGCATTTCCAAAAGTATCATGGGGGTAAGGTGGAGAATTTGAAAGTTTCAGTGTTAGATAGTATTGAGAATACAAAGTACTTAAATGATAAGTCCATAAAACAAATATTAAGGAAAAAGGAATTATATTTTATATTGAAATTTAATACGCTCAAACCTAACGGTTTGAATAATGACTGTTCATGGAAAAGTTTGTTGTAATTAGTGTTTGTTAAAAATACAGTATTTTATGCATTTTATTTTTTCTACTTTTTTCTTTTTTAAAAAAATGAATCAAATGGTTGATTGAATAATTGGAAGTAATTAATGTGTGATAGTAGATGTTTAAAAGGGAAGCTAATTGTTCAGTTTAGTGAACTATCTACTCTGTAAAGGCTAATTGCCGAGGCGCTAGAGAAGAGAACAGCAGTGTGTTTCCTGTGTTACTGGATGTAACTACATCTTTTTGGATTAAAGCTTTCTACAAAGTTGCAACGGAGTCTTCCTTTGTGTGGTATAATAACATCCATAACCTGCTTGGGTAGGAGAGAATGATTCAAAGACCCTGGATTAACCAGGCCGCCAGGCTGAGAGTTTTGACATGGGAGTGTAGAACCTGACCCTGGTGTTGGGACAGAAGGTTCGGAGTCTGTGGTAAAACCCAAGGGGGCTCCAGACAAAGGTTTTTCAGTGTTGGGTACCAAAACTGTCGAGGCCAATTTGGGGCCAACAAGATTATCATCTTGGGCTTGTCCTGTTTGATCTTTAATAATACTCGTGGAAGAAGAGGAAGAGGCGGAAAGGCATATCCCGAGAGGTTTCTCCAACTGAATGATAGTGCATCCACTTTCCAAGCTTGTTCGTGGAAAGTCCTGGTGCAAAAAATCTGTAGTTGATGATTGAGGTGGGATGCAAAGAGGTCTATGTGAGGACATCCCCAGACTGCAGTAATCATCTTGAATATTTCGGTGTCCAGCATCCATTCGTGTGGGTCCGAAAGGTTTCTGCTCAGACTGTCTGCCAGGAAGTTTTGCTTCCCTGGTAGAAACTGTGCTTGAAGGTCCAGATTGCAAGCTAGAGCTGTGTTCCAAAGATCCATGGCTAGTCTGCAAAGGGGATAGGAATGAGATCCCCCTTGCTTGTTTATGTACCACATAACTGTAGTGTTGTCTGTCCGTATCAGTAGTTGTCCTGGTTGTAGAAGATTCCTGAAGGCCAATAGAGCTTTCTGTACGGCTAACATTTGCTTTAAATTGATATGCAGGTGCTTCTGATCCTTTGTCCAAAGGCCCTGCAGACAGTTGCCCTGAAAATGGGCTCCCCATGTATAATCTGAGGCATCCGTGGTCAGTATCTGAGTGGCAGGAGGCAGACAGAAGGGTTTTCCTTTGTTTAGAGTACATGCCTTGGACCACCAAAGGAATTCCTTTTGAAGACAAGGCAGGACGGAGATCAGTATGTCTAAACTGTGGCAATGCTGAGACCATACACTTTTTAGGTACCACTGTATTTTCCTCATATGTAGTCTTGCATATGGTATGAGAAGGATGCAGGAGGCCATGTAACCCAAAGCCTGCAGGAATCTCCTTGCAGACAGCTGAGTTAAAGTTGCCAAGGTTTTGAAAGTTGAGGCCAGCTGTAATTGTTTTTCGTATGTCAGAAATGCCATCTGGGTTGTTGTGTTTAGAGAAGCGCCCAGAAAAATTATCTGTTGTGAGGGTGTCAAATTTGATTTTTTATGTTTACAGTGAATCCCAGGAACTTGAGAAGATTCTGAACAAACTCTAGATGCTGGAGTAAGACATCCTCGCTATCTGCCTGAATAAGACAGTCGTCCAGATAAGGGTAAATCTGAATTCCCTTGAGTCTGCAATAAGCTACTACTGGAGCCAGGCATTTGGTAAAGACCCTGGGCACAGTAGACAATCCAAAGGGCAGCGCAGAGAATTGATAGTGGCTCGATCCGGCCTTGAACCTGAGGTATTTTCTGCATTCCTGCCTGATGGGAATGTGTAAATATGCCTCCTTTAAATCCAAAGTCACCATCCATGCATTTTTGGTCAGCATTGGAAGTAGCTGCTGTAGAGTAAGCATCTTGAATTTTGGTATCTCTAGAAAAGTGTTCAAGACTGACAGATCCAGAATGGGTCTCCATGAATTTTGCTTCCTGGGGACTAGAAAGAGCCTTGAGTAAAAACCTTGTCCCATTTCTGAAAGTGGAACTAGTTCTATGGCTTTCATAGCCAAGAGAGCTTCCACCTGGTTTAAGGCCTCTGACCATTGATGTTTTGGAAGATCTGGCCATCCGCTTGGCCTTGGTAGCATATGAAAATGGAATTTGTAACCTCTTGAAACTACATCCAGAACCCACTTGTCTTGGGTTATATGAGTCCAATTTAGGTGAAAAAGAGAAAGTTTTCCTCCGAGAGGGGCTTTCAGGCAAGAAGTTCCTGCAGCCCAACAGAGGGAGTCATTGAGTCTGTTTCCTATGAGTTTGCGACCTGTCCTCTCCTCCCCTAGGGGTGGAAGCAGTCCACTGTCTTGGTCTATAAGAGGCTTGCGTTTGAGGCCTTCCTCGGGAGCGTCTGTATCTACCCCTCTGAGGCCTGTCTGAATTGGGAAAGGACCAATTTTTTGTAGGCCAATTCCTGCTAAATCTGGGTGGCTGTACTTGTAAGAAATCCTTAACTGTTTGCATGGATTTCGCCTTGTCCTCCATCTTTTTAATCACCTCTTCTGCTTTAGATCCAAACAAAACATTATGCTGAACAGGAGCATCCAATAATTTAGCTTTTACTTGATCTGGCAAATTTTGTTCCTTTAACCAAGCATACCTTCTAATTACTGTGCCAGAGGCAGCCGCCCTACAAGAAGCCTCTAAGGCATCAAATCCACAGTGTAAACCATGCTTCCCAACTTGTTCAGTGGCATGCATTAAGTCATGTAACTCCTTATCATCTGCACAGGCAGAAATGGAAGTTAGCTTCTGTTTTAGAACAGACAGGAGAAATTGCTGGTATTTCAGCATATGAAACTGACAGTTTAAAGCCCTACTAGATAAAGTAGCAGAAGTGTACACTTTTTTGCCCCATCTTTCTAAAGATCTGGAATCCTTCTCATTGGGAATGGGGTTTTTAGCAGAAGTGGCCTTAACACCCTTAGGACCCTGAGAAATGGTTTCAGGGTCGGCAGTAGGGTTCTTGTATAAACACTGGTGGGAATCAGGAACCCTATAGTATCTGTCTGGCTTAACAGGAGCAGGAGGGAAAGAATCAGGAGTTAAATTAGCCTCCGAAAAAGCATCATCCACAATATCCAAAACAGGAGGAATAGCCAGGGGCCTATGCTGGGGAAGAAGAAGAAAATCCCTTAGTCTTTTCTTAGATTCTGAATACTCCTGTCCTTCCCAGTGGAAATGTTCCCTCATTTCATGCAAAGTTTCCCCAAAATAGAAATACTCAGGGGAAGAAGCTGAAGGAATGGATTCCTCAGCATCAGAATCCTCATAAGGAGGGAAAGAATATTCCTGGTCAGAAGAAGAAACTGAAGAAACAGAAGCCTGATCAGAGGAGTCATAATAAACTTCCTGCCTTGGCCTTTTATCTGGAGGGGGATGTGAACCCCTAATCATAGTAAGACCTCCGCCATCTTAAGTAACTGTTTCTGAGACTTGGGAGCGGGATCAGAAGAGGCCTGGGCTGCAGTCTTTGATTTGGAAGGAGTCTTTGCCTTTGTCTTTGGCTTTGCCTTTATTAGAAGCTGAGTAGGCCTGAAAATGCCTTCGGAAGCCGGTACCTGCACAGCGGCTCTGGACCCATCCAAAGGAACATTGTCCGAAGGTCCTGCAAAAGAAATATTCAAAGGCCTAGTTGGCTCCTCGTGGGAGTCTGTTTCGGCTATCGGTTCCGAAATGGCTGACGACAGGGGCTGCAAAAGCACCTCACTGACAATGGCCGAACCTGAAGCTGGCTCTGTTTGTGCGATATCGTCTGATTTGGACCTCGGAGGCCTGTCTTTATCCTTGCGTCATTTGTGAATTCCGGTAGCCGGAACCGTATCCGACAACATTTTGTAATTAAATCACCTACCGAAGTAATGAAATGCAAAATCTTACCTTCGTTTAATAGTACGTTGATTGAACCTAGCACAAAACGGACAACTAGCTACGCCGTGGTCAGGGTCTAAGCAAGGAATACAGTAAGAATGAAAATCCTTATGAGGTATTTGCTTCCCACATGAAATACAATTATTAACTTTTTCTGACATCGGACTGGAGCAAGAAAAAAGTTTCCCCAATGGGGTACTTAGCTTTGAGTAGGAGAAGAAAGTCTTCGGACTGAAGCTTGTTTAGAAAAAATTGTCAGGAGTCAGCCGACCGGCACTTGTGAACTGCTATCACCGCACGGCAAGAAAGACTGGAGAACATGGCGTCGGCTGTCAGCTTTGTACTTATGGCACTCTGACGTTAGGGAGCATGGCTGAACAGCCGAAGCCGGACCCAGACTTTGGGATTCTGGCCGACCGAGGACTGCCTGCCGGCAGGGGAGAACCCTACAGTCATGACTGCAATAGTGAAACACGATGAACATCAAGGTGTGCACTAGATTAGAGTGGGGAGATTACAGGGGCAAGTAGTGAGGTGGGTAACGTAGTGTTTAACAGAGATATTAAGAGAACAGGATGTGTACTAGGTTAGAGTGGGGAGATTACAGGGGCAAGTAGTTAGGTGGCAGTGAAGGGATGATGAGAGAGATATGAAGAGAACAAGATACGTACTAGATTAGAGTGGGAAGATTACAGGGGCAAGTAGTGAGGTGGGTAAGGTAGTGTTTAACAGAGATATGAAGAGAACAAGGTGTGTACTAGGTTAGAGTGGGGAGATTATAGGGGCATGGAGTGAAGTGGGAGTGAACGGATGATGAGAGAGATATGAAGAGAACAACATGTGCACTCGGTTAGAGTGGGGAGATTACAGGGGCAAGTATTGAGGTGGGAGTGAAGGGATAAGAGAGATATGAAGAAAGAAGATGCATACTAGGTTAAAGTGGGGTGATTACAGGGCAAGTAGTGAGGTGGGTAAGGTAGCGTTTAACAGAGATGTGAAGAGAACAAGATGTGTACTACATTAGAGTGGGGAGATTACAGGGGGAAGGAGTGGGGTGGGTAAGGTAGTGTTTAACAGAGATATTAAGAGAACAAGATGTGTACTAGGTTAGAGTGGGGAGATAACAGTGAGGTGGGTAAGGTAGTGTTTAAGAGAGATTTTGAAAATATGAGTCTGGGATAGGCTTCTAAGAGTCAAGGGAAGCCTGTTCCAGACAACTGATGGAGAGTAGCCATATAAGTTTTGTCCTGCACACTTATTAGGTTTGCAAATTTGTAGAAGATGTTGATCTGAGCTCCTTAAAGATTGAGTGGGAGTGTAGTAGTAGACTAGTGAAGAGAGGCTAGAACAGGTAAATGGTTTGTTGAGAATATATTTGAGATGGTTTTGAAAGTCAAGCCAGTGTAGTGACTTGAGGGCAAGACAGTGATAGGATTTGTAAGGCAAGTTAGCAGCAAATCTAGCCACTTTGCTATAGGTAGATTCAAGTTTAGAGAGAAGTGTAGACTGAAGGTTAGTAAATATTTGTTCACTATAAAAAATATTAGGGATTAGGTAGGCATTGGCAAGGGTTATTCTAGTTTCAGGAGTGAGAACGTTTTTATTTCTATAAAGATGACCAAGCTTTTGATGGGTTTTCTTTATACTGTGATGTATGTGAAGGTCAAATTTCAGTTGGTCATCTATAATTACCCCAATGAGCTTGGTATGGGTTTCTGGAGCTATCGTAATGTTGTTGAGTGAGGAGATGGTGAAGGAATATTTAAGTGAGAGATGAGATTCTGGAAGAAAAAGTAGTAATTACATATAATTAATAACAATTAAATAATAATAATATTAATAATAATAATAACATTAATTAATTATAATTAATAATTAAATAATTATAAAGTTAATAATTAATTAATAATTAATTAATAATAATTAATAATGCAATAATAATATTGTTAATAATAAAATTAACTAACTATAATTAATAATAAAATAATATTAATAATAAAATTAATTAGTAAGTAATTATAATAAATGTTAAACATGAACTGTACCCTTTACTGCACATTGTTTTTTTAATAATTTACTTTGAACGAGCATAGTTCCTTCACCACTGATTCACACATAAATTACAGACCAGTTAGTATATTATAAGGAAATGCTTTGAAACATGTTTGCTTCACCTAAATAAGTTATCTGGGTCAATAATTTTTACTAACATTCTTCAACAAGGTTTCATTCATGGGAGATCGCCTCTTACAGATCTCGTATAGTTATAGGTTACTACTGTTATTGTCTTGGGTTTAGCATGTGGCACAGGATTTTCAGATTTAGCTAAAGTTTTGACTGTTTGCCACATTTTGTGATTTATAAAATAATGATCAAGTTCAGCTACAACCCTTTTATACTAAAATGGATAATAAACTGACTCTCAAGAAGAAAACAATCTGTCACTATCTGATGTTCTTCCTCAGAATCAACTAAAGTTCTTTGTGATGCATCTCAGGGTTCAGTCCTTGTTTAATATTGTCTCTGCTACTTACCCTCTGAAGCATTCCTGCTGAATCAGCAAATATGCAGATGACTGTAAGATCAGATTTCCAACAAAAGTAACAATGAATTTCATGATATTAGTCATTAATCATCTAAAATTTTCTGTTGGGTATCAGAAACTGGTAATTTGTTATTATAAATAAACATAAGATAAAGTACACCAAAAATCAAGGAACCCATAATCTTACAAGGCTCAGTCGTGGGTGAAGTAAAGGACTACAAAGACCTGGCAATTAATGTCTCAAGCAGCTTATCTTTGTCAAATCATTCTGACTTCATAGTGAACAGGGCCATGTTTCAAATGGGTTACATACCTATAAACTGTTTGCAAGGGACGTATGTTGTACAGTAAATGTATATCAGACTATCATGTGGTCAGTTCTGGAGTACAATAACTCCTTCCATATGTATCCATTAGGACATTTGGCATGACTGGAGAAGATCCAAAAGAAGTTTACAAAAATAATAAAGGTAGTGTCTATTTAGACCTCTACGGAAAGATGCTATCACCTAAACCTGTATACTCTATATTATCATTATTTCTGTTTTAAATTAATATTAGCCTACAGAGATTTCATCTGTCAGAAATGAAGGTTGGCTATAAATATTGAGACCTGCACTATTCAGTTTTGTATTAACAATGTCAAAAACATGTTAAGGAGAAATTATCTTTCTAACTACTTACCAAGTATCTGGACTAGGATTGCACTGGGAATAAGAAACTTATCTTCTAGTTCCTCCTTTAAAAACAACTTGGAGAATTGGATTGGCTCTAATGTTTACATCCCAAGAGTTAGTGTCAAGTTCTTTGATGGACTTCAGGCCAGAACTTTGTAATTAAACATATGAAACATATATGACGTTGAGTGCTGGAGGCTGATGATTTATTTATTAGCTTAAGGTTTTGTGCACTTTTAACAGTAAATCTACAGCTGTTGGTGCATGCACACCGAAGGGTGACTGCTCAGAGTCAACTTCTACCACTTAAATATTTGAAGTCTGGCTTATTTTAAAGGTAAATGCTAAAGTCTGTTTTTATTTTGTTAACTTTGACTACCTGCTAATATTATTAGACACTGATGATTAGAATATTACTTTTGTGTGTGATTGGATTTCCCTTTGAAATGTATTTTGCATTTTTTATGCAATTGCAATGCAATTCAGGCTGATACAGGATGGTTTTGCAAATGCACTCAAGACATCCCCCCCCCCTCTTCCCACAGGTGACCACCAGCTGCTAGCATATCATCTCCTCATTCATGCAGTCAACCAGATCTACCTTAGCCTCCCCTGGGCTCAATGCAGTCCACATCCTGGGATGGTGAGGAGACTGAGGAGACTGAGGACTGGTGCAGCATTACACTACTGCCAAAGAATGTGCCCTAACCCTCTACCAGCTATTGTGAGCCTTGTCAGCTCCACAATCACTGCCTCCGGTTGGTGCATGTGCCCTTCTACACATGTGTGACCTCCCAAACAAGAGATTTAACTGCTTGCAGCATGGAACTCACCAGACTCTTAAAGCTGCTACTACACTGAGCCTATGCAACCTCCCTCACATCAGGATGGCTGAGCTGGTACCTGCCACTCAGTACCATCCTCCCCTGTCCAGTCCCCCAAGCTCCTGTCCCATTAGTTGAACATAGGTCTCCCTGGAAGTAGGAAGGGCTTTAATCCACTGTGCCATGGGGCCAGATAGTAAGGGCTTTACTCCTCTGTGCCATGGGGCCAGATTACTCAAGATATATTTAACTAAATGATTAAATGTACATTTTGAATTCTGACACATCTAGGAACATGACAATAATGCAGATTGTTTTTAGCAGAAATAATGCCTTTGCCGACATATGTGCAATAATATGCAAATGACAACAGGAGAAAAGCATAATCAGCCAGTGCTGTATCTCTAACTATGGCCCATGTGACCTAGGTTTGATTAGTTCCTCAGACATATAAAGCACTGACAGGGAGGCAGGAGAGATGGTTTTCGCTGATGACACTCACTAAGGGGAGCCATGGTACATTTAGGGGAGTAGCCCTCAGGTGAAGTTGGTAAATGCATGGGAGGGGTGTGGAAAGGGTAGGCCATATAGAAAAAAAAAATTGCCGCTGTGGAGGCAGTTGGCCAGAACCCAAGCATGTCCTTTAGCTCTGTACCAGCCACAGCCTATGGGAAAGTCCTGGAGTGTAGTAACATAGTTGCTGGACTGAAAGAATGATACGTGGAGGCCCAAAAAAAAAAAAACAAATAAAATAAAAGACTACAAAGCAAAACTGTTTACTTGCAAGAAGCATCTTAGTTTTATTTTATCTGGTAACAAGAGAAGAGGATGATAAGAACTGTTGGACAGTCATATTTGTAAACTCATCACTGGGTAGGCTGATATTATGCACATAGTATAATGCACTCCACTATTGCTTCTAGTTGAGATTGTACCATATTTTAATTAAAAAACATCATTAATAATACATATTATATAGTGACAGGAATACACAATCAATTACAAAACAGAAAGCATGTCATTATGAAGATTTTTTTTTTCTTTTCATGCATTACACATATATAGCTTTGTTCTTAACACTTGCTGTTCAATTTAACATTACACAGATTGCTCAAGTCCTGCCTTCCCTGAAATAGATTCATAGAGTCATAAACTGTTACTAGGCGAATGAACAAGGGTGCATTTCTAAGCCAAGTTTTCTCGAAAGAATAATGATGTCTTCTATCCAAATAGGACATTAAGGGACAGGTATTTATAAGCTACTTCTGTTTATAAAGGGCAATAGACAAATTTAGCTTCACATGGCTGGGGAGCCTGTTCCATATGAGGGTCAGCCTCTGGGACACACATCTGTCTCAATAGCATGTACTGTTTAAGTAACAAACAAAATTCACATCGTTAGACCTTATATTTCTGGTGCTGTCTGACTTAAGAATATGCTGGGGATTCATAAATGTGTGGTTTGCAGATGCCTTGTAAGCCAGGCACAGATCACCCCTCAGCAATCTATAGGAGACTGAGTAGAGGGAACGGGCTTTAAAGAACTCTGTGTAAAAGCAGGTTTGTTACATCTTGTATTCTTTCTGTAAGGAACCTCTGCGGTCGCTATATTGCTGCATATGTGCTGTCAGGTACATACCGAAGCATTGTATTCTATGGCTGGGTATGATAAGGGCAGACTACATTGATATAAAGACCTCTTTGGACCTAGACACCATACATTTACTTATAAGTTGAACAACATAAAGGAATTACTCACCACTGTGGCCACTTGGTGGTTGAAGGTAAGGTTACTGTCTACATGTGTACCCATATCCCTGACCACTGGGTCAACACCTAGGGGCATATTATCAACATGGTAATTACCCGGGATGGTTGACTTCCCAAATGGTACAATTATGCATTTCTTAGCATTGTGTTTAAGACCATGACTTTGACACCACTTGTTAGTCAAAGATAAACCTTCTTGAAGAATGCTAGTGTCTGTAGGGGAGTCAGTGATAACCCCCAGCATGCAATCATCCACAAGTCCAGTCAGCCATACACCTTCAGCATTTGCTTCCATTTCAGAGAAAATAGATGCCAAAAAGAGTGAGCCCAGTACCGAGCCCTGGAGGACTAAGCTAGTGAATGGCCTCTTGGTGGAGGTAGCCTCACCTATTTTTACCTCCTGGATCCTATCAGTGAGTCAGTTGGCTATCCAATCTATGATAAAAGGGTTTATACCTAATTTAGTGAGCTTGTCTATAATGCCTGAGTAGGTTATTGTATCAAAAGCCTGGCCAAGTCAAGGTAAGCTGTGTGCACAGTCTTGTCTTCATCCATTGCTTTGGTGACCCATCAAAGAAGTTCACCGGATTTAATAGGTATTACTTTCCTTTAACACAGCTGAACTGTGATGGGTCCAGTGTTTACAGGTTACCTATCTGTGGTTGGATCTCCCTGGAGCCCAGGAATCACTGTAGTCATCTTCCCAAGTAATGGTTGGGGAGGATTGTGGTATGTGAAATTTCACTCTTCCTCCTGCACATCACTCGACATGTGTTGTTTCCACAGATTCCACTTATTTCTATGTAGTTTGCTCCTTCCCTTTTCTAAACATTTCACTTCCAATTCTTTTATCTCCTTTATAGCATTCAATAATTCTGATACAGTTGATTTAGTTTTTGGTTTCCATTTTCTACTACTTGCTTTTCGGCAGCTAACATCATTAAATTTAGCAATGCCTTACTATAGCTAGCCAACTCAGTTTCTATTTCTCACCTCAAAATAATCATTTCCTTAGTTATAATAATTTACTCCCCCAACACTTCTGACAAACCTCCCTGTAGGGGACTTTTAAAATAATTTTCAAAAAACCTGTTCGCAAGTACCTCTCTCTTTCATACCACACCCCCAGCAACTGCTATCTAGCTGAAAAAATTTCTCTGAAGTATATTTGGGTACACAAGCATCTACACAACACTTACATGCAGAAATCCTAAACCTTCTAGATTTTGTTGCATACTTGGAAGACATAAAAATATCCTCATATTGCTTCTTTGTATATCACCTTTCCATTTTCATTTCATGCATTATTTAAATGCCCTACTAATTTTACTTGTTTAACCACACCTTCTGTTCTAGACTCAAATAAAAACTCAGCCAGATCTCATCTTTCATTTAACACTCCCCAATCCCTTTCTTTTTGTATATACTCTGTCATCAGTCTCAGGTAGAGAAAGCAGTCGCCAACCTGCAAACCAAACTTCTGCTTGGTTTTATCCCACTCTGTGACTTTTCCCTCCATAGTTATTAGTTCCCAGTACCCTGTTTCTTTGGCTAATTTTCTTCCAGGTTCCTCTTGCCTACTTTCTATGCCCCTGCTTGCAGTCATCCTTATTGGTAAAATCTCCTTTCTCATTTCCAGTGTTGGCTTAGTTCTCAAATTATGTTCTGCCACTTGGTACATATAATATTCTGTGTGGTTGTTGCTGCTTTCCTTAAGGGCCTGTATTAAAATACTGTGGTGTTTGGTGCTGGGTAGTCACTATTTACCTCCACCCCTTTCCAGAAAATGTGAGTATGTGAGAAAAAGTAATTTTAGTTGAGTTTTAGATACATTTGGTAAGACTATATTATAGGCCCTGGGCATAATCTGAGAAAAGTGAAAGCCCAGGGAATCAGTAATTAAACTCTGGTCTGTAACTACATAGCATAAAGGTCATTTGAGTGTGCCACACTTTCGTATTACCCAGAGTATTAAGGCACATTTACTGTGTATCCTTGAAGCCAATCATTCTTTATGTATTAACTTATACCAGTGGTAGGATTCAAACTGCCTTTGGCTAGGTACATGTTGCTTAAACATTCCCAGACGCAGTGCAAAACTTAAAGCCCATAACCACTGTCTAACTACAGGACTGAAGTGATCAGTCATTAAGGATTTGGGATTAAGAGACCTGGTGTCAGTGGATAAACAAAACTGAAACATATTGCACTAACAACCGCTGAATACAAATGAATAAAAAATATTCTTAATATTACAGTTTAATGAAATTATTAATATGATTATAATTTGTATTGTATTAATGAATAAATACATACAACAGAAATAAAAGTAAGGATGGCAGAGTCATTCAGTACTTAGCACTGTTGCCACACTATACTCCTCTGGTTTAATTCCTGACTAGCATACTTTTTGTGTACTGTTTGTGTGTTCTTTCTCTGTCCTCTTGCCTTTTTGCTGTGACATCCTATTTTCTCCCATATCACAAAGAAATGCAAGCTGGTAACATAATTTGTCAAAGTATCCTTTTTTGTGTGTGCAGAGTGTCAAAGCTTGTGTGTCTTTGGTGTCCCATCCAGGATTATGTCTTGACCACTTATCATGAAATGCTCCAACTCCCCATAATACTGAATGTCATTAAAGCATCTATTAAAAATGAATAAATGAATGAAGAAGTGGAAAGAGGATGGAAACAAACCTAGAGATGCCTGTGTATTATAACAGCAGCTGAGGTTATAATGGTAAATAATATTTCACTCAATGTAAAAGGTCATAAGAACTGATGTTCCAACATAATATTCAGTTTCTCTTTACAGACTTAACAACTTACCTGTTAAAAGAATTGTCATTTCTTCCTTCTCGAGCCATTTCATAATTATCTACTTCTCCCCTATTAATTTAATGGAATCTGAATTAGACCTTTCTATAAACAAAATGTTATGTAACAATACTTTATATTGTAAATGTTCATATTAAGAGTAAAGGTGGTCAGTTTCTTAAAATTGTGACTGCATCACTTGAGATCAAGAATTACTCATTGTTTTATATCAAACAGCACCAAACTGTGGGAGAAATGTGATGTGTCCTAGGATTCCATACTGTTGTAAAGCTCCCCCTCCCAGCCTTCACCATCTGGTCCTGCAACACAAAGACAATGACTGCTAGGGAGCAGTGATATACCCACAGCACAGATGTATTTCACGCCAGCACTGATGACACAGGCTAGACATCAGACATGGGAAGAAGTTGAGTGAGGCAAATTAATTACACTTGCTTCTATAGACTGCAGCACTTCTGGGACCTTAGCATTCAAATATTGTGTACTGTAATATAACTGCTATGAAAAATATAATGGCTTTGGAGAATATTGCTGTCATTCCAAAGAAAAATGCATGAAAAAGTAAACTAAGTTGTATTAAAGCTGTACTGAAGTAAAGAAAAAAATATATAGTAACTGTATAGTAGTTAAAAGAAATGTACAAGTCTGCTTGTGTGTGTGTGTGTGTGTGTGTGTGTGTGTGTGTGTGTGTCTACTTATATTAACATACATTAATTAGATTAACATTTAATTAATTAAAAATACCATTTCCATTAGACTTCATAATAATATACGTGGACGCCTGCTGTGAAGTGCTAAGTCCTACCTACCCTGTCCTTTAACCATACAGCATGTGCATCGTCACTGGTTACATCACTGATGTCTGGAGAACATCTGTTCTGATTCATTTACATAAAGCTGGTCCCTTTGATGACACTGGGAATTATAGTCATATTAGCTTCACTAGCAATATTTGCAGGGCTGTGGAAAGTAATATAGCTGCTAATAAACAATGACATACATCACCTTATACCACTGGACTCATACCAGATCAGCTTTGCAAAAGTTAGAACATGTCTGTTCACACAGGTGGTGTTCTTTGAAAGGGCTGTCAAGGCCATGAATAAAGGAAATAGAGTCCATACTGTCTACCTTGCTTTACCAATGCCTTTAATACTCTCCCCAATTCTAGAATAATTCTTCAAACTAAATATTAATATATACATAGTTTGGTGGATACCCAACAGAACTTGTACTATGAAATTCAGGAGTATTTGCTCTAGACAAAAAACATCACCAGTCATGTCCCAAAGAGTTCTGTCCTGGGCTCCCTCCTCTTTGGTGTATACTTCTTTATGTGAAACCAGATATCAATGGACTATATCTAGCCAAGCTTGCTGATGACTGCAAATTGTGGTTGGGTATCACATCCTTTTCATGATATTAAAATTTTCTAGCAAGGTTTGGACCAAGCATATGCTTGTTATGATAATCAAGAACTTAGTGCCAAGAAATATTGCATAGTTTATTTTGATAAATCCACCCTCAATGCTTCATATCACATAGATAACATTGCATTTAAATTTGATCCAGTAATCAGAGACATTGTTAGCTGTGTTGATAACAATCTCTCCTTTGACCAACACCACCTCATTGTCATGGTTAGAACTTCTTTTCGGCTTGCACAATTTATCTTTCATAGCATCTCTTCAAGGTCCAGAGAAGTTATAGTTCCACTTTATTCCTCTTATTACACCCATCATTGACTATAACGACTTCTTCATCATGATAACATCTAAACCAGCACAACAGACCTCAGTTTTTCCTTATCAAAATTATTTCTGGCCTTGGTAACCTTCACGACCCTAGTGGACTAGAAGTACTGCTCATCTACTTGATCTCATACAGGCTCTAAAAGGTGGTGTCTGCTTAACATTCTGTGCTTTGAACATCTCCTTACTCTTTAAATTCCTTCACCAAAATAGAAGTGACAATAAAGCAAATACCTGCTGCAGAGGCCCAAACCTATACCATCACATTAACAGTACCATGTAGTATAACATATATCTAACCCAATGTATCTCCCACTTCTGGAAGAGGTTATCCTTGCATATCAAGCAGAATATTTACATGGGAACCTTTGAAACCATTTAGGATAACTGGAAGGTTGATCACAAATTTTTCATTTGGGACATGTACGGGTAATACATTTAATGAGAGTCCCCATTAATCTCCCACCAACATTGGGTGATACGGTTGAGTTTCTCAATCTTTTCCTTCATTGTCAGTTCTGTGAGTCTATATACTTTTTGAAATGGGGCACAGTACAGCACTTAGTCTGAACTTAATTTTTTCTACAGTTGTATGTCTATGTAAGTTTAATAAACACATTGAGGCTGACAAATTGTTCTTAATACTGCAATTAAATATATATAGTGTGGCATCATCACCTAAAACAGTAAACTTTTTTACATTCTAATGACCCACTATAAGTACCTTTCATTGTGAACTAACTTTTCCTATTTCTTATTTCCTTTTCTTTTTAACTGCAGATGATATTACTTAATTTGTCATAGACTGCCATATGCATCTGCTTGATTATGGAACCTGAAACATTATCTTGCTGTCCTCTCATCGTATGCCTCCGTTGCAGCTACAGCACCATTTGTTTTAAGTACAGTACATGGTTTGTCAGTTTTTAACATGTAGCAATGTATGTGTTTATACCTGTATTGACTGGTGACTTGTTTCTGTTCATAGAGTAAAGATTGTTGACAGTATGGGTTATTTCAGCTAGCTAGTTAGATATTCAGTTATTGGGGTGTTACATCAGCCCCTTACTGGTTCTGCTGCTTGAGTACCTAAATAAAAAAATTGTCAGAAAAGTCTATGCCTGTGTTTGTTTCTACTGCAAACTTACCACTGTATATTCTATCTTCTTACTGGTCCAGAGATGTGGTATTATTTTTAAATTAAAATTGCATGAAGTTGTTTAGGAAAAATATGTTTCAAATAAAGAGGAACTTCAGCTCATTTATTAAATCTGATATCAAAGAATCACTATAAGACAGGCGTTTTAAGTGATATAATATTTTCTAGAAATATATACATCAAGTCCACTAATTTTGCTACTCATTTAGCACATTAAACTGGCATATCTTCCTTTACAGCTCAGTTCAATATGTTGTACAGCAGTGATACGTCTGGATAGAGCTTACCTAAATAATCTTTTCAAATATTTTGACTGTTACAAAGTTAATCAGTGCTTTTTAACCCACACTTCCACTGTGTCTGGCTTTATGGTCCACTGTTGACTGTCACACATACCCACTCAGTTGTACTTCAACTGGTAAGGCTGGGTAACAATGTCTCAAAGCTGTCATACTATGGGGCAGTTGTTTATTGACAGAACAACTGACTGACTGTCCTATGTACAAACCCCTACACTGATCAAAAATATGCAATATAATGCAGATGCTGGCTTTCAAACTCACTTTCCAGTATAGATGTTACTTGCACCTCCTTCTACCTATATCTTATGATCCTCTAGTTCTCAAGTCAGAAGGTAACACAGAAGAGAAAAAAAATTGCCCCTTCTCTATGGAAAAAAAAGCTGGCCCCTGGCTGCTTAATTTTGCCTCTGACATGTCTGTCACCAGTCAAATGCAGATTGTTAGCCTTACATATATCATCTTTCTGTCTGTACCATAAGCCCGATTGTATTTATTGGGTTTTTGACTTTTAACTAGTACATCACCAGGGTAACCCCTGTATGAGTTGTAACTTTCTTCTGGTGTCAAGTACTTCCTGCTTATGTGTGTAGTGTAATGTCTTGAGAACTGCATTTGATAAATTTAATAAAAAATGCAGAAAGCAAACAATTTTCTTTGAAACATATTTCACTGCTAAACTATAAATTATATTACTTGTGAAAAATGGTAGAGCTGAGTTATGGCATTACATTTTTACCACAGCAAGACATTCATACGGAAAGTCAGTAACACTTTAGAGATATTTATGATAAAAAGTTGGCATAATAAAAATTAGAAACTCTCAAAAAGATATAACTTTTAAGTTTTGGTAAAAAAAAATCTCCTAACGTTTTGATATATAGTATATGATGATGCGTCATAGACGTATGAAAATTATAGAAAGTAAATAGTAAAATTTTTTCTACAATATTCAAGTAATTGCATTAAATATTAGAAACAATTAAATGGTTAAATATTAAAGGGGAATATGTAAATAGTTACAGTTTGTTTTACCTTTTTATTACATGTTAATTGCAAATTAATTGATATTTACATGAATGTAACAAATCTGATTGTACCATCAATATATATTTGATGAGCTATTTTGATGTTTATAGTTAACTCAACTAATAAAGGCATTTGAAAAAAAAAGAAATTCAATAACACCATACTAACTAAGGTCCTTGCATTTAAGGGGCTAAAGCACCAATCTTCCATGTTCTTTATACTTTGTTAATAATGTTAAATAACAATCTTGAATTTTACTAGCATAAATGTCAGCCATAGGTTATTTTTTTACTGCAGGAATTATGTTATTTTATTTGCATTTTTACTGGGGTAGTGCACTGATCATTTGCAGATACAGACCAGTTAAACTAGTTTAGAAACTTAGTGTATACTGTCATCACTTCATCTAATGTTTTTGTATCTGAAATGGGTATTTTAAACAGACAGCGTTTTTTGGTGGGAGGGGTCTACTCAAGGAAATTAGACCTTGCTATGCTTTTACATTTCAACAGTTCTTTGTGGTAACATACAGGGATAAAGCTCTAACAACAACACAGGCAACCAGGGTTCGATTAGCATCTCAGTTGATTGACAGAGTGGCTGGGTTATGGGTGATCCCCTCCTAGTAAGTGGGTGTCATGTGGGTGTCTCTTGGTGATGATCTCCAGTGAAGGACAGGGACATCGCTAGAGGCGGCATGATCAGCAGGGTGGGAAGTGGGCCTGGCTGAGTGGCTGCAACAGGCAGGATGATACGGTGATACAACACACTAGATTGAACCACACTGCCACAAGAGAGAAAAGGAGGGAGGAAATGGGTAGGTCATTCAGAAAAAAAAAAACCTTGGATGGGTGCTCAGATGTGCTGAGCTCTCATCGCCTAATGATCTGTGACTGGTCCCAGCAATACCAAAATAAGTATGGGGTGGTTAAGAGTTAGATGGTAGACCTGCTGTGGATGGGGTACGAAGGCCAGGCTGGCAATTATGACAGAAAAGAGGGATGAAAAAAAGCTTCTGTATTCCAATGGCCAAATTATGTTAAATATGGTCAGAAATGCATCTACACTTACTAAGATCACAGAAAAGAATACTGTTTCAAAAATTATGTTTATTATATCTACCAAAGAATTCTGCAACAAAAATACAAAGATGCAAAGAAAGGCAAGTTAGTATCAGAAAGCATGCCACGTAGAAGAGAATTATATAGAAAAAATGTACTTTTATCCTAAAAATAAACACTTTATCAGCCTAAAGTCTTGTATACAGAAGACATGTGTGTCACTCTTTAGAAGACTAGTGGGTCAGCTATAGCTGGAAAATAAACTTGCTGGTTTCTGTATCTGGGAGAAGGGATTTTTTTTTTTCCATTGCGTGAGAACTCAATGTTGTTATTTGGGAGGTTCTCAGCAGGAGTAGGAATAAAGTGGTACAATAAAATGTCCTAACTTCTGTACAATAAATAAAAGGGAAATTGTACAATCAACAAGGTTCACGAATAACTGAGTTAAACAGGTGGGGGCCAAAAACGCATATAATAAAAATTAACAGTAGAACTGATATTGTATTCCAATGAAATAATTTATGACACTAAAAACAAGTACCATATAAAATACATACAAATTAAAAAAAAAATAAAAAAGAAAAGGGAGACAGGAATAAGGGTCTTGTTCCCTACTGTGTGACTGTAACTAAGTATATCAGGGTCATAATAAAGACCTATGTTAGCTATCCCTAATTTTGAAACATTTGAGTATTGCTTTCAGTTATCATTAAACACCTAAATCTTACTTGTGAGACAAATTGCCAACCTTTCCATCTTGATCTATTAAGGAACCCCAGTTTACTGTTCTGAAAATTTAAAACAGCTTGAATTAGACCAACTTCGGAAAAAATATGCAGCACAACTCCATAAGTAATTAATTGTTGTCTGTATAAATGTGAAAACATTCATATTTACTACGCTGACCATTCAACTTGCTGATATACCAAATTATGAATATTAGCATATACATGTATAATTTCCTAAAATGTGACTGCAACAAAACATATCCAAAACATATACATCAAATACCCATTTAGCAATGTTACAGCTATGAGGACAGCACAGTAGCATAGTGGGTAGTGTTGTCTCCTCACAGCAAGATGTTCACCAGTTCGATTCTCGGCTGGGATCCTTCTGTGTGGAGTTTGCATGTCCTCCTTTTGTTTATGTGTGTTTCCTTCAGGTGCTCTGGTTTCCTCCCACATTCCAAAGACATGCAGTAGGTGGATGGGATACTCTAAATTGGGGATAGGTGTGAGTGTGAATGTGTAAGAACTACCATGGCAGGGCTAGCCACCCAGCAGTGTAAACTTTGACTCTAGATGATTGTCACTGTTGAACTGACACCCCACCCCCATGTGCAAAAATGGGGTTATGGATGGATGGATCCTGTGTCATAAACAGTGTTACTTTTATAAAGACAACTATTAAATGTTTTAGTTATGTTAAGTTCATAATTGTTAACATATGCTTAAAATGTAAGGATCAAATTTTCCAAGTCCTAAATTTCTGCAGTTTTTGTAGTTCTAACAGTCAAGATTTAGCTACAGATGTACTTAATATAAATATGAGTACAGTTGCTACACTAAGCCATCTACACTGAAACCAACAACTTACTGTAGACAGTCTGTATTTGACTAATATAGGGAAATGAATGCCTTTCTAATGCAGTCACATTTTAAGTATCCACTCAACTTTTTAACTAATTATCACACACAAAAACAGACTATTATTGACAGCAATAAGCGCACAGTTAAACCTAATGCTTCAAACACATTATGAGTAACATGTAGCTTTATTAAACCATCATAGGGACCTGGCTATAAAGAAGAAAAATGAGTTTAGAGTGTTGTTATTATCGGTGACAACTCTTTATTCTAAGATAACCTAGTTCACATAACATATGTCTGTGATGAACTTCAGCAACCATTTTCCGATATACGGCATGCCATGCATATATAAATAATGCAACACCCAGAACTATAATGTCAACTACATTTTCTCAATTTTATCTGAATCCAGAGAAATAACTGCAGTTTTTTAATATGAATAAGTTTATTTTAGTAAAGTAAGGATGTAAAACATAACAATAAATCATTTTCCAATTTGTGAATTCATATATGGCCCAAAAACAAGAAGATTCACTAATTTCTTTAAAGCACTGTCAGTATCCATTTGCATGTTTAAGACTTTTTTTTTTTAGAGTGATATAACTATTTTCATAAATAGTAGAAAGAATGATCCAGGCTCCTCCAGGTTCACACTCTTTTATTGTAAAACTGAGAATTAAGCACTTTTGTCTCTTAACAACAGAGACTATTTGCTGTGGTGTCTGATCCAAAACCTCATGTTTTGGCCTTAACCACTAAAACTGGGCCTTTACCACTAAAACTGGAATAAAAGGAGAAATGAGGCGCTCAAGGAGGGTCCTAGAAATGTGGGTTCAATTGGTGAAGATCAAAAGGTTAACATGTTATAAAAAATATAAGAATTTACAGTACAGCTTATTAAAATAAGGGGTAATAAACCTGCAGGCCCACTGGTCTTTCTGTGTTGCCACTGACTCACGTTTGGGAACAACTGCAGTGTGCCAGAAGGGTATACCACAGGATAGGATACAGTTGCTGTTAGTCAACTCTTCTATTTCAGAGAGGGGGGTGTGAGGCTGAGCATTGCTTGTATGATCTCTAGTAGGGACCAGGAATGCACAGGCTGCAAATGATAAAGGAATGGGAAGTAACAGGGCATTCTCTGCACATATGCATGCATGCACTGCTTGCAATGATGTCATTCTACACAGCACTCTCTATTAGGGCTCATGACTGGCTACCACAAAGACTTGGCTCAAACAGGGCTCCTCAACTGAGTCTTTACTCTCCAGTTCTAGGACTAAGTAAGGCTCTGCCACCAGTAAGGTCTACCCAGCATAAAGTCACAGCTAAGATCTTCAGTAAGGACCTATGGAGCTGCACAGGAAAAATGGAAGGCGATAGGAAGAAAGCTGGAGGTTAGCAGTGTTAAAGCAGGACATGGGAGAAGGTGCATACAAAAAGGAAACTGCTAACAGATATAGTATTAAAGAAAAAGAAAGACAAAACTGGTGAGAAAATTAAGCTGTAGAGAGTATTACAACTGCATCTGAAGTAAGCTGGGAAAATAATATTAATAATAATGAATTAAATTGTATAAATAATATCACAGCAAATTAAAAAATTAAGCATTATTTTACACAACATTACTGAAAATGTACATCAGAAAGACAGGCAGACAGACAAAGATGTTTTGTCCTATGTACATTAACCACAAATGCAGTAAACAGGATCAATAAAACACATACTTTAAAAGTAAAATAATCATCTATTATTCAATTTGAAACACCCATATATTACCTTCTATGCTTATTAAACACCTGCAACTCACCTATTGAATGTGTTGTCATTATTTCCATCTTGGTCCAGTTTAGAATTCGATTCTTCTTCGCTGTTAATTCAAAATTTGGATTAATCCACCTACAGACTATTATGTTACTTGTCAAAGCTCATATGACAAACATTACTTGTCTCTGCAACTCTAAATCAATGCTATATTTCTATACTATCCAAATGCATTTTTTGAGAATGATTAGGCTTCTTGACTTATCGACTGTTAAGCATTAATATATACATAACTTCCCTACAATTAACAGGCTAGTTGGGACAGACAGGCAGACTGCATAGACTCTCATTCTTTAGTTTCCTATATGTTGTCTTTGTAGTATATACACACGGAAGAAAACCTGATTGCATCCCAAATGGTTCAGATTCGGTTAGAGGGGGAGGGAGATGAGCAGTCATCTTACCCATTCTATGGGTTAAGTGGCGATGTGCTACTGCTACTGCTATGATGCTTGACTGCTGCAGTGAAGCAGGAGTACAGCGCAGATAAAATGGGCCAAGGATGTACGCTTGGCTCTGTCAAGCTGCAGGCACCAGTTACCTTCCAAGGGGAATTACAGATACATGTGAGGAAGGCATAACATTCCATCATGACAGTGAGCATGCATATCAACTGCCTAGAAGTGGGAACTTAGGCTATCATTAGAAAAATCCTCACAGCTGCCCAGATAATGCTCTCCCATGATCAGCTCTTGCCTCAAGTGGGAGCAAATGGGATGACCAGTTGTTGGAGGGCTAATTGTCGGCAGGCAGCATAGATTAAAATTTTAATAATTATATCTGTGTGAAATTACTCACCATAAATATACATGTTTGAAAATGATCACTGTTGCAGGGCATTCATAAGATGGATACTTATTTATTCATCACATTTTTGTAACTGGGTAAGTGGAATGGTCAAGATACCCTTTTCAGCCATGACCTGGGTCCAGAGGGCAGAAATTACAGTATCAGATTATAATATGAGTATCACATCAAGTATTTACATAGACGCAAATATACTTATGACAACAATTATCACAAGAAGGTTTGGACAAAGAAAACGACATGATAATAGTATGAAACAATATTTACAATGAGTAAGTAATTTGAAGGGCAATTTTTAAAATGGGAATATCAAGGCACTTAGTGGTTGAGCATGCAAACAATCATGTTACAAATATTCATTTAACAAATGCACATTTGAACAGTGCATTTATCATCATAGAGGCAGACAGTATACAGTCTATATCAGTCTTCCAACAAGATTTATGAAGGCAGTCAGATGTCCCTAGATGTTACAAGTTTACCCATAATGCTGAGGCTATAAGCAGGAGATCCAATAATAAGAGCGGTGTGTCCAGTACCATTTTCTGTTCATTTGCTGGTACTCTCTGTTGGACAAAGAATGAGTTACTAACAAATGGTCTTGTATACTAACCCAGACTTCTATACTACCTAAAATGTTTTTCATACCAAAACTACAAGGGGGAAATAAACAGTCAATAGTTAACCCTTATTTTCAGCAATTGAATAAATGGGTAAAATAAAAACATTCTAAGGCTTGCGCACACTATCATCTTCATATAGACATGCTCATTGATTTAATGTTAAATGGTTGCAAGCAGTTTCAGGGATGTTGGCAGAAGCTCTTTGTCAAACATCTAGTTATGGTAAGTAGTATTCCACACATGTACAACATCCATCATAAGGACCATTGCTATAGGACTTTCAATACATTAATAGGACAGTGTCAAACTACCCTGAATTGTGGTAGATTATGTCTGCCCTACTCTAGGACTAAGCATTTAGTCTGATTTGTTCAGAAAAAGTGTGAACTCATGTCCACTTAGACAGGCTAATAAATGCCCTGGGCACAGACATTTCTGCTGAAGGCAGCAATGGTTGCAGCTAATGTGGCTGAATATACCCTAACTTGCACACTCCACAGTTTTGCCATCTGCATTTAGCAGAATGCTAGACAGTTTGCAGCCATACTGAAAATGTCTGCCTTGTCACTAGGTATCTTTGCTTGTCTATCATAACAGAAAAAAAAACTAGCCTGTTTCTTTGAAGTCCCTGGTTCTAGTCATAATAATACCTTGTCTCTCTACTTTTAAGGTGTTCAAATCATCTCCTACATGTTCTCAGCCTTCAGATCAAAGATCTGTATTTGGAAAGATAGGCTGAGAGACAATTCAGAAGTTACTAGTGGCAAAAAAGCCTGTTTAGTGTTAGCATGCCCAGTCTTTGTGAAAGATTGTGTAAGGCTCACTGCACACCAGAGTTTGCAGCTCAGAGACATGTCTGGCTGAGGTAGCTGCTCCCAGGAAGACTATTTTAGGATAAGTATTTGAGTTCAGCTGCAGTAACAGGTTCAAAACAGACAGAATCAGCTTTTCCATAACAAAGTTCGTGTCCCAGATAGGGATGTGAAGTATTTAATTTGTTGGAAGTAGCAGGAAGTTTCAATGGGATCAGAGATGTCTGAAGGTGCAAGCCATGACTGGTTCTGTGATTTATTGAAATCGTTAAGACATGGTATACAGAACTGATGGGAAGCACTTAATTTGATTGAAGTTGCCTAAAGCTTCAATGGGATGCAGACAGAGAATGCTGAAGGTGCACGTTAAAAGAAGACTACAGCAAGCCTTGTTTGGGTCTGTGATTTACTGAAACCACTGAGATATGGACCAGGGAAGAGGGTCTGTCCCCCCTTCACACCAGTGTGAGCTCCTTGCGCATTTTGATCAGTAGTCCTCTATGATGGCCTGAACCACTGACACCGGTGAGTGATGTTCACTTTGAACAAAAATGGATTCACTCGGTATTTTCATGTGTAGCTCTCTGCACCAAGTGCAATTTCCCTTAAGAGCACACAGGTAACACACTTCCATCCTGGGGCTGGGTTTTTCTGTCTCTCTCACCAGGCCACAAATAAGACCCCACACTGACTACAGCTACACAGTTGAATCTTCAGCTGAGTGTTCCAAGCCAAGTCCTCCACCATCCTCTCTGTGAAGCCAGTGCTCTGTGTCTCTGCTCCAAGTAGCTGGCACACACACTCTGAGATTTGATTTTCACACACACCTGGGAAAGGCTGGCACAGATTTAACAGCTATGCCCCCCCTCTGCCCAGACTATAAGGTAGATACTGCTACCAGGACACTCCAAAGCCAGCTACTCTAAGGCTCTTACCAGGGTACCCAATTATATTGAGTAAAATTAAAATACAAATGGTAGTGTTTGATCTATGCATCAAGGCTTTTACGACTGGCCACAGTGTCACCAAATAAATATAAGTACTCTCAAGGTTAAAATATTCTCTAAAAGACCAGCCACAATGAAAAGTTTAAATATATTTAATAATAATAAAAGAGCATGAGCATACTAAATATCTGTTTACAATAAACACCAGAGTTTCATTCACAGGAAATATTAAAAATAACACATACGGATAGATTCACACAGATACAGAAAACAGCACTTAACTAATCTCACTATATTTTCCTGACTGATCTAAATAATTACTATTCCCTAGTTCACTTACTAGAGCAAGCCAAGATGGAGCAGGTGAGTAGTCCTTTTCTCATGTTTCATAAACAGACTGCTCTGAGACTTCTCTCTCATCTAGTATTAAAATATCATTTCAGTGCTGTTTTACAGAATGACATTACACCTGGTCATCTGACTCTGGTTCCCACAGTACCCTCATTACTAGAAATTGAACCAGAATCTAGCACATATGTATTATAATACACACACACACACACACACACACACACACACACACACACACACACACACACACACACTCACCTTTGCTAAAATGTATTACAGCATCTGGAAGCTATAAAACTATTTAAAAAATGTCCCCCCTTCCAGGGTAGCAATTAGTTTGCCCCTAAGTGCAATACAGTAGGATTTCTAGTCCTGGTTTTCACAGACATTTTGTTTCTAGCTGCAATCAGAATTGTAAGAGACAATCTTTGTGGCCTAAACCAGGTAATTTAATTTCAAGCTATTTTTCAAAGTTAGCTGGACTGAGGTTAACCTTTTCTGTTTCAGTATCCTCTGTTACAATATACTAATTTCACCAATTACAATACAATCTTACATATAGGTGTATTTCTTTTTTTGTCCAGCAGGACCCACTGTTGGTACATTTTTAACGCAGCTTTCCAAACACATTTTTCAAGACAAGCATCTGTACAAATCAGCTTGATATGCCAATTACATATAATTCTTTACAAAACTCCAAGTAGCTGTGCTGGCATATGTTACACATCCACTGCCCTACTCCTCCAGGCATAACTGGCACTACCTCACATCATCATATCTACAAACGGAGAAAATAGATATCGATAAGATAGCGCTTTGATATCCTTCAAGCTTCAAATTAAGAGATTAAGAAATCTGAAGTTGAACTGCAGCAGTTTCACATCCTGTTGAGTGAAAAACAGCAATATAAAGTAGCAGTCATTAGTCTGTCTGTCAGTTGAGTCATATAGGTGAGCCAAAAAGTACAGTTTTGTACCTACCATAAATGTAGATGTTCGAGGATCCACATTGCTGCAGTCCTAACTATTGGGTAGTCCGCTGTCCAGTCGGCCCGAATACCAAAGTATATGTCAGGGCGCATTAGATTGACGCTCAGTCTTTTCTTGCCCCAGATGTCAGAAGACCCTGAAAAGATAAGGCCAAAAACCAAAAACTCCCAACATATCTACACCAAAATAGATATATATACAAAATATACAAAATTTGCAGAATATAACCTCACCTACACAACCACCCCTAAACACAGAGGGGAAGGAGGGAGGGGTGACTGCAGCAATGTGGATCCTCGAACATCTACATTTATGGTAGGTACAAAACTGTACTATGTTCTTCATTCCACATTGCTGCAGTCCTAACTATTGGGTAGAATCCCAAAGCAGAGGTAAGGGAGGCTGGCAAATCATAAGGAAGCAGGAGCTGATAACATGCCTTGCAAAATAGCCGTGGCAAAACCAGCCCTAGACTTAGAGTAGAGAGGAAGGTGGTAATGCTTAGAGAAAGTATGCACTGAACTCCAAGTAGCTGCCTCCAAAATATCCTTAGTTGCCACCCCTTAAAAAGCTGTTGAAGTGGCAGTAGCCCTAGTGGAATGAGGCCTAATCCCAGCTGGAATCTCCTTGCCATGATGGGAATAACAAAATGCAATGCAAAACCCAATCCACCTAGAAATAGTTTGTTTTGACACAGGCTTGCCCTGAGAACTCAAAGCAAAAGAAACAAACAACTGCTGAGACTGCCTAAAATCCTTAGTCCTGCTCAAATAATAACGCAATTGCCTGTGTACATCTAAAGTGTGCAAAATCTTTTCCCCTTTATTTTGGGGATCTGCATAAAACGTAGGTAAATGAATAGTTTGGTTTAAAGCCACACTAGAAACCACTTTAGGCATAAAGGAAGGATTAGTACGTAATGATACCCTATCCTTATGAAAATCAAAAAAGGCTCAAGCGCCATAAGGGCCTGTAACTCAGAAACCGTTCTTGCAGAAGTAATGGCCAACAAAAAGCAGTCTTCCATGACAAGTATTTCAGTTCAGCAGTAGCTGCAGGCTCAAAAGGTTGTAGAGTAAGTTTCTCCAACACAAAATTGAGATCCCAAGCAGGAGTAGGAGCTGGGGTCTTATATTCTTTGCCCCTCTAAGAAATTGCTTGAACAAAGGATGTGAAAACAATGGTGGGTCACAATCATAGTGAGCTGAAATTGCTGCAGCATGAATCTTAATGGAAGAGAAAGACAAACCTTTGTCCAATAACTCAGTAAGATATTGAAGAGCCACACTCAAATTAGGCTCTGAAATCTCCAAATTATTTGCTGCAGTCCAAAATAAAAATCTCTTCCATTTTTCTGCGTACACTTTCCTTGTACTAGGTCTTCTGGCTTCCATAATCACATTTAAAACTTGTTGAGGAAGTTGAGACCTGCTGTCCTTCAAAACAGAATATTCCAGGCTGTTAGATGAAGAGAGTAAAGCTTGACATTGAGCAGACGACCGTCCTTCTGAGACAACAGATGTGGAATCAAGGGTAAAGGCCATAGAGGCTTCTTTACCAGACTCCTCAGTAATGGGTACCAGTGCTGCCGAGGCCAATCTGGAGCTATTAAAATCATCCTTGGCTTGTCTTGTCTGACCTTTAGAAGCACCTTTGGAAGAAGAGGCAGAGGTGGAAACGCATACACATGAAGATTTTTCCAACTGAAAGAAAGAGCATCCACTTTCCAAGCTGTGTGATGAAACCTCTTTGTGCAAAACTTTGGCAGCTGGTGGTTTAGTGGAGAAGCGAACAGATCTATGTCTGGAGTTCCCCAGGACACTGTCAACTTTTGAAATACATGAAGATCCAGTTTCCACGGGATCCATGATTTGTCTGCTTAACACATCTGCTAAGGAGTTCTGTGCTCGGCAGAAACCTTGCCTGAAGAGTTAGTTGCAAGCTTAGAGCAGTCTCCCAGAAAATCATTGCTTGCCAGCACAATGGGTAAGAATGTGTTCCCCTTGTTTGTTGATGTACCACATGACAGTTGTGTTGTCTGTTAGAATCAACACCTGCCCTGGAAGAAGTAACTCCTTGAAAGCCATTAATGCAAACTGGACTGCTAACATCTCCTTCATGTTGATATGTAGATGCTGTAGTCTGGCAGGCCACTTGTCTTGTATCCACTTTCCATTTAGATGAGCTCCCCAAGCAATGTCTGAGGCATCTGTCGTTAGAATTTGACTGGTCACAGAGAGTCCCTTGTTTAGGTGACATTCCTGAGCCCACCACAAAAATTCCTTTTGAATGCAAGGTATTATTTGAATGACAGTGTCCAAATCCTGGCAGTGCTGTGTCCATACATTTTTGAGATACCATTGTAGCTTCCTCATATGCAGTTTGGCATTGGGAAGCACCAGAATACAAGATGCCATGAACCCTAAGGCTTGAAGGACTGTCCTTGCAGTCAGCCCGGACTGAAGAGATAGTTGATGGAAGTAACTGGAAAGATTCTTTTGTTTGTCCAGGGTTAAAAAGGCCATCTGGGCTGCTGTATTCAGTCTCACACCCAGAAAGCACATGTCTTGAGAGGGTACTAGACTGGACTTTATTTCGCTCACAGAATACCCTAGGCATCTTAGCACTGCTATGACATATTCCAAATGCTGTAGAAGGTCTTCCTTTTCTTGAGCCAGAATCAGGCAATCGTCCAAGTAAGGATAGATTTGAATTCCTTTTAGCCTGAAGTAAGCTATTACTGGAGCCAGAACCTTTGTGAATACTCTGTGTTCAGTAGATAAGCCACAAGGCAATGCAGAGAACTGATAATGAGAATTTCCAGCTCGCAGATACTTTCTGCAACTTAGTCTTATAGGCACATGAAGGTAAGCTTCCTTGAGATCTAAAGTTACCATCCAGTGATCCTTGCCCAGCAGAGGTAAAAGCTGTTGTAACGTCAACATTTTGAACTTGGGAATGTCCAGATAAGTGTTGAGGATAGATAAATCCAAAATTGGTCTCCACGTGTTCCCCTTCTTTGGTACTAGGAACAGGCGAGAATAAAATCCTAGGCCTTTCTGGCACAGGAACCGCTGAATGGCCCCTATTTGGAGTAACTGAGAAATTTGCTTGTGAGCCTCTTGTCTTTGTAGAGGAGGAATGTCTGGCATGCCGTTGTAAGGAGGCAAGGTATGGAAATAAAACCTGTAACCGTGGTGAATGATATCCAGAACCCATTTGTCTTGGGTAATTAAATCCCAATTTTCTTTGAAAAGAGACAGTCTTCCTCCTAGAGGTGCCGCCAGGCGAGAAGGTACTGGCAGCTGAAAAGGCAGGTCATTGGGTCTGCAAGGACTGACCCCTGCCCTCACCAGAAGTCTGAGCAGGTGAACTCCCTGCCCTAGGCCTAAAAGCACCTTGAGCTCTGCCCCTACCACGTCTAGACCTACCCCAGGACTGGGAATCATAAGCAGGATAAGTCCATCCCTTAGCAGGCCAATTTCTACTAAACTTCGGAGGCTGCACCTGCAAAAAATCCTTAACAGTTTGCATAGACTTAGCCTTGTCCTCCATCTTCTTTAAAACTGCTTCCACAGGCGAACCAAACAACACATCAGACTGTAAAGGAGCATCCAAAATCCTTGTCTTAACATGCTCAGCTAAGTTCTGATCTCTCAACCAGGCGTGCCTACGAAGAACAGAACCAGTGGCAGCCACCCTGGAGGAGGCCTGCACAGCATCAAAACCACATTGCAAGGAATGTTTACCCACTTGTTCAGACACATGAACTAAATCCTGCAACTCTTTACACTCAATACCTTCCGCCAGAGCATCCACCTTAGATTTCAACTGTGAAAGAAGATAATTCTGATATTTTAACATGTGAAACTGACAATTCAACGCCCTCATGGTTAAAGTGGAAGAAGTATACACTTTCTTTCCCCATCTATCCAAAGCCCTTGCCTCTTTATCAGGAGGGACAGGATTTTTAACAACTGAGGCCTTCACACCTTTAGGCCCCTGAGAGACAGTTCCGGGTCTGCCCTAGGACTCTTAAAAAGATACTTATGAGCTTCAGGCACCCTATAATACCTATCCGGTTTAACTGGGGCAGGAGGCAAAGAAACCGGATTCAGGGAAGCCTCTGCAAACACATCTTCCACCACATTCAAAACAGGAGGAATAGCTAAAGGCCTGTGCTGGGGTAAAAACAAGAATTCCCTAAGCCTTTTCCTGGAATCAGAGAAATCTTGACCTTCCCATTTAAAATGCTCCCTCATGGAATGCAGAGTCTCTGAAAATGAAAAATCCTCAGGAGGGGAAGCTGAAGGAGTAGAATCCTCCACATCAGAATCAGAATAAGGAGGGTACTCCTGCAAGTCTTCAGCCGAAGACTCAGAAGCCTCCGAGCATTGCTCAAAACTCTCAAACTCAGATTCCACCCTAGGCCTCTTATCAGGAGGGGGCATAGAACCCCTTATCATAGTAATCAAATCCTCTGCCATTTTAAGCATATGTTTCTTAGGCAAAGACCCTGAAGTACTAGGAGAAACCCCCACTGAAGCAAAACTCGGCCTGCCCCTCAAAGAAGCCTTGGAAACAGAAGGGAGGCTCTGACCACCTTAGGAAGAGAGGGAAGAACAGCCACCTGAGAAGCCCCCTCAGCCTGGCCTACTTCCTGAGAGGATACATCCTGTAACAGTAAAGTCTCTCCCTGAGACTCCAAAGAAACACCTGGCAAAACCTCCGGCTCCACTGAGCCCTCTAAAGAACCGGCGTCTGGGACTGTCGGTTCCTCCACTCTAGGCTTTGCTGTTTTGTCCTTGCGTTTTAGAAGCGCCGGAGCATCCGGCGGCATTTTATAATTACAACGCTTCCCAAACACTAACCTGGCACAGTCTAACCTTCTCTTAATAGTGCGTTTGTTAAATCTAGCACAAGAGCGGCATCCAACAACGTCGTGCTCAGGCCCTAAGCAAGGTATACACAAAGTATGGTAATCCCTATGAGGTATCTGTTTCCCACAAGAAATACAGTTATTCACTTTTTCTGACATCCGTTAAATACTGAGGCAAGAAAAACCAAAATATTCCCCAACGGGTACTTAGCCAACTTTGATTCGGTCTGAAACTCTGGCTTCAGAAACTTTCAGAATGCCAACCTGCACTCGCAAAATTGCTTCTGCATCGGACCATGCGGCAAAAAAGACTGAGGATATGACGTCGGTCATGCGCATTAGTACCCTGACGTACTGACGTCAGTCTAATGCGCCCTGACCGACGTCAGCCATATACTTTGGTATTCGGGCCGACTGGACAGCGGACTACCCAATAGTTAGGACTGCAGCAATGTGGAATGAAGAACATCTGTTTTGATCAATCTGGAACTAAAAGAAAGAATTCTGCCATCTGTTCTCTTGCCTTCAGCAACACCTTTGGGGCATTGCAAAGAAGATGCAGGGAAGGTAATAGTCTGATTTGGCCAAGAATATATATTTCATAATTTGACAATCCACATGGGTGCTGTACAACTGCCTACTTCCAGTATTTACGCATCGAATAATGAAGGGATTTAGCCTCGTCAATATGACTAGTTTCCTTTTTTTCTATTGCTCCTGCAGATTTTGAACCTAACAACACAGTGCAATATATCAAATGCACAAGGTTCTCACTTTGATATGAGAGGGGAATAACAGATGCATTCTTGGGCAAATATTTTCAGTGTCCTAGAAAAGGTGGTATTGTCCTGTACCTGTTCATGGGGGGTTGAAAGCTCTCTGCTCATAGGATCTTTTAACAAGATTTTCTGGCTTCATATGTAAATGGGCTGGAGGTGCATGTTGACTTTTGCTGCTAGTTCCCAAATCATTATGGCTACTTTTTGTTTGGGGGGGGGGGACTGTGTGACTTCCTTTCCACCCCTGTTGCTGATGTGTCATATCACTGTGATGTTTATAGGTTCATATATGTATATAGTGGCCATTATAAAACTAGCAGTGCAACTCAAATGTGACCCACAAATTTGATTTATATATGAGTGATTTACTGACTGCCTCTGTCCATCAGAGATATAGGAGTCAGACTAGGAATGAACTTCTGATTACTCCTCTATTGGCTGATACATTTTCTCTTGTACATCCTGGAGCAGAAACTCTGAACTAAGACTTGCTGAAAAAGGGTCTTCAAGACATAATTTCATGTATCTGTTACAGGTCTCTGGTACGGCTCCAGGGAACAAAATGGATTACAAACAGTTGTATGTGTCACATCTGTAATTCTTTGATGATTGCTGGAATCAGTGAGGGCATGCAATCTATAAGTCAAGTGTAAAAACTGTAAACTTTGTTCAAGTAGCATTGCATAATCATCCTGCGTAATCTTGCACCTCTTTTTGAAACTGACAACCAACTTCCAGACTGCTGTCCCCTGGATGTATCATAACTTTCCCTCTGGTATGCATCTTAAAAACAGAAAAACAGATGTAGCATATCCAGTAAAATTATTATATTTGAAACCTTTGTCTCGGCAGTGTATCATATGGGAACTCTAGCATATTTTGTGACACAATTTTATCAAATCTTGAAATGTAGTGAATGCATTGTTGTACATGTGTATTGTTGCATGTAAATGTTATCAGGTGTTACATTTCTCAAACTTTTTATGGTGTTACTGATGTCTTTGGGGTCAAACAACTCACAGTAAAGAGAAAGGACCAGTGCTGTTTGTAAATTAATTTTCTCTGTAAACTGAATTTGTGCACACTCAGAGATATATGTTTAGACAATATGCGGGTAGAACCACAGTCAATATTCCCATGGAAAAAAATGACTCCATTCTGAAACCTAACATGACTAAATACTGATAAACCACAATGCTGAAAACAAATGCCCAAAACAAACATGGGCAAGAACTCAAACTGCTAGCTTTTTTATAGGGGGCAAGCCCCCTACATCCAACAAAAGGGAGCAAGTCCCCTATACCTCTGAACTTATTTATGCAAACTCCACAGTCACACAAACATGACAAGGGGATCAATCTCCTGAAATAAAGCAATGACTGCTGGTGCAGATATGCAAAGTGGCAATGATTTCCAATGACAAACAGTCAAGGGCATTTTGATTCTCCTGAATTTTGAGATTCAGGCAACTGACATTCAGGGAAGAGGAACTCAATGACCTGTACAGAAGCCAAAAATATATATGTTTTATGACCATTTTGAATAATGTTTACTTGTGTGTACAATGTTTGGAATTTTAGACATTTTAGTTGTGCTTGTTTATTGGTGTACAGAAAATATAATTTTTTTTCATTATAAACCTCAGCACACATCATGACAAACAATAATTATCTTATTTTGAGGTTGAAATGTAGCCTTTTAATTTAATTTGTGGGTCTGAAGCTGGAGTAATACTGTTTCCTTAAAATTTAATTTATAAAGCATGGCTCGTATGCTGAATGCCTAGCTAAACCTACAGTCACAAGGAAAGGCTGTATGACAGAAGTAAAACTTAAGAATTCCATCCAGTAATAGGACCATAGTAAATACAATTAAATGACTCAATTATACCTTGTCAATACCCACCTCATGCTGTATTCACCTTTTTAATAAGGGCAAAGCAGGTAATTCTGGGAGTAAACTTATGGGTGCACAGCCAATCATCCAGATTTAATGATGAAACATCCTAGGGTGTTACTTTCTTTAATTTTCAGAACCAAAGGTTCCAAAGGTGGAGTGTGAGTTAGGTAATACATTTGTTCTGTCTCTCTATCGCATTTTGTTTATGTGCTGGTAGAGATTTTAGTTCCTAGTTCTGATATTGGTCAAGTTATTTGACTTGCTATGATAAAACAGATCAGGGAGAATATGGGGTCCATAAATATATGAAGCTTAAGGTACATATGACTCTGCAACAGAGTACAGGGATAGCACTTCAAGCCTTTACTGGTAGCTCACGATGTTTAGGCCAGTAAACTTCCTGGTTATGAACCTCTGGGCCTTTCTTGTTGCTGCACTGTCAACAGAGAGTGTAATTAGAGCTGCAGGGCTGCAGAGAGATTTGATCTTGATGATATACCTTTAGACATTAGTTATGCTAACCAGAAGAAGTTTCTGATTACTGTTCCTATATGGTGGTTGATGGAGAAGGAGAAGGAATTACTGACCCAGGTTTTATGATCCCTGACTAAATTACCTTTTTGTAGTTGGGTATTGGCTGCACTGTATACTGAAAGAAAGCTATTTGTTTAATGTGATGATACTATACTTTTTCACATTATTTTTACCTCTTTCACTGTACATCATTTGTTTACAATGATTACTTCTTGCTGTAATGAGTGGGTATCAGAGACAGAGTGAAAGAGACGGGGGGGGGTATCTGACAATAACCCCCATTTTATGGTTACCTGCAAGCATAATTAACCAATGATCCTGATAACCAGTGTGAAGTCAGAGAAGAAGATGCTGAAAAGGAGGGGTTACTGCATTGGGTGCTGGGGAATACACTAGTGACCTTAATACTTTCTGAGGGGCACCTGTCACCTTAACTATGCGGGTTCTAGCACTGTGGCAGTTGGCTATCCACCTCACCATGTTAACGTTAACAGCTTATTAATGATGCAAGTATGGGCTACAGAATCAAATGCTATGGCAAGATCTAAATCAGCTGTGCCAACATAATGACTGAAGTTTACAGCCTGTTTGACTTTCTCAAAGAAGGTAAGTAAATGTAGTAGGCAGAATCTCCCTTTGAGAAAGCCAAACTGATGTGGGTTTAGCCTGATAAGGTTTTTGATGCCATAGTTTCTGAGGTCATATATAACGCATTCCATGGATTTGCAAATCAGACCATTCAAGCTAATGGGCCTATAATTTCTGGGTTTATATTAGGACTGCCGTTATGCAGGAGTATCACCACTGCAGTTCACCATACTTTGGGGATAAATCCTGTAGCTAAGTTCAGGTTAAGCGTTTTTTAAGTAGTGGTCCCACAGGGGCATGTTTGTCACTATTAATTAAGCATTCAGGTAAATATAAGGCCCCCATGGAAGTTCAGAGGGTTGGGTGTATGGGCTCAGAACATATATTCTGGCATCAATGTCTGGGGGAGACTGGAAAAAGACAGAGACATCTTCTTGCAAGATGGTGTTGCACAGAAGAGAGCAACTAGAACACCATCCTATTGCATTAACCAACACTTGGGATCTTGTGGGCATGTACAAGAAACAGTAGGGCTTAAGAAAAATCCCTGTGAAGGCTGCTTGGATGATGGCTATACTGTGGCAATGTTCTCACCCCACAACAGGGAACAAACAGCTGTTAACAGACACATTTGTGAACTGATGGTTGGTGGGTTTGGAGGAGAAAAACAGCAATAAAACCAAAAATTAAGGTAAAAGCAGTTGAAGGTTGCAGACAGGTCAACAACACAAGATTTAAGTTTGTAGTGAATTTTGATTTAGAATGGTCATGACTATTACAGCCTGAAACCTTCAGTGTTTTAAACATGCATCTCTAAAGTTAGTCTCTTTGCTAATCTAAACGATGGAAGACAGATAACATATCAAACTATGTAAATTAGAACATATATAACACACTTAGGAACCACATAAAAATGTGATATGAAACAATCATAATGTAAGTCCTAAACAATATTGGACAAACATAAAGTATGAAAACCACATAGGAAAAAAAAGCCCAACACCGCATCCATATTCAAAATACACTTCATTTACTTAGCTATCTTACTCCATCCACTAAGCCAAGCTCAACTCAAGTTTGCAATGACATTTCAAATGGCACATTTTATTTGACACAGATGGCACATTTTATTTGACACAGGTCAATGTTAACCATATAAAAATATGTCAAAAACTTAAACCTACCTCTCTTGCTCACAGTTTCTGTCCCACAGAATACCTTCAGCTAGCCTCTGAAGTCATAACTTATCCTATAGTCATATTAATAAATAGGTCTACTGCTGAATGGCATGTACCTCCAGTTTGGAAAACACCCTGCACAACTGCTCTTCATAAATGGGAAACCAAAATAAGTTATCTAACTACAGACCCATTGTCATTCTTTCTCATCACTCTCAAAATATTTGAAAAATGTATCTAAAAACAACTTCACCACCTAAAGAAGAACATTTTTTTTTTAATTTTATTTTCTTTTTGCCACTTTTTCATCTCATCCTTGCTGCTAGACTTCTTGGTGTTAACAAAAAAAAGGGTCTATGCAGAATTAGGAAATTTGCAGGGTACACGGGGACGGGGTATGAAAAGTCTGTTTCATACCATTAACTATTTCCATTTTTTCCTATCAACACATTATCAGTGAGATGACCAGACAAAGTCTCTAAACATTTCATGGGCCATGTTCTAGTTAATTCTTTATGTCCTCTAGGTAAAAGATGATTTCTGAGACAGGCACATTTTCTAATAGTAAATGCAGCATGAATAAATCAGGCACAATGTTTGGGGGGTGTCTTATATGGAATGGACAGCAACTTCAGAAGCATGTCCTTACTACCTAAAATGGATCACCAACTTTTTCCAAAATGAAACCTAAGTGTCAGTTAGTTATTATCCCAAATAGGATAAAAGAGATATTCATCCTCCTACTAACACTTCTGAAGAGAAGAGAGTATTTTTTTCTGGTGCTGACCAGAAGAAGAGTCACAGATGGGTCAACTTTGAAATTCATTATGAAATCTTGCAGATCAGCAGTATACCCCTCCACAATCAATGCGCTTTCTTAGGGACTGGAGGCGGTATATCCAAAGTTTTGGCTACAGCGAGTGTCAAACCCTAGAAAGACTTTTTAAGAGGTGTTAACAGTCCAAGGCTGTTGTGCTTTTAGATCTCAGTGATTTATAATGTGAAGATGTACAAGTTTATGAGATAAGCCAGTACTTTGACCTTAATCAGCTTCTTAATGAGCTTCAAAGTCTTGCACTCACTGGCTGCTGGGGCAGGTATTGGCATTCTTGTCACCAATTAAAGGATAAAACATGTTATCAGAAAATTAAAGGCTGTATCCTTTATACCTCATCTATAAATCTCTTTTACCAAAGCCATGTTTCCTCCAGAGGAAATTTACCATAACACAGATTATTTAATAGTAAAGAGGAAAAACGTAGTTTATCAAACGTTACCTGGTAGCATCTGTCATCAATGAATTAACTGCATTCCAAGATTCTCTAAGGCGTTTCAGCTCAACTTCTATGTGTGCAGCCCCATCAGAAGAAGTGGTGCTCATAACAGTGTGTCCCAAGACTTCAGTCTGATGTAGCTTCATAGTTCTGTCAGAAAACTCTGTTAACAGCATCTGGGATACAAAAAAGTCACCAAAACAAGCAAATAATTCAATATGATATACAAACATGCAGGAGTTTGTGCAAGACAGCATAAAATGTGTATAGCTATCACTATTTTGTCAGCTCAAATGCATGTTATCCAAATATTTTAATAACAAATAATAGAGTGTAATGGACTCTGAGCTGATGAAAGTACAGTTGTGTACACTTACCATAAATGTAGATGTTTGTGTGTATTCACTGTTGCAGTCATCACATTTGGGTTATCCTGCCAGGGGTAGCCCTCAGTCAGCCCGAATACCAGAGGCTTAGTATTTCTGCATCGGTTGCTGTCACTCCAGGACTGATGTCAGGTCATCAGTGGTATAAAATCAGGCAGCTGACGCCATTACATCAGTTTTTTTGTCCTAACTGTCAGGAGCCCCCAGATAGGGAACTAGGTTATGGTGGAAGAACACCAACAGTAGAAAGTGAATACCAAAAATTCCCTGTAAGGGCAGGAAGAGAGAGAGAGAAAGAGAGAGAGAGAGAGAGAGAGAGCGAGACAGAGAGAGAGAGAGAGACAAGGGGGGATGGAGGGGGGAACCAGGTCTGCAACAGTGAATACATTCGAACATCTACATTTATGGTAAGCGTACACAACTGTACTATGTTCTTCGTGTTTCACTGTTGCAGTCATCACATTTGGGTTGATTCCCAAAGCTGAAGAAAAGGGTGGAGGCATTCAAGAAGACTGGGGGCAGGCTAGGATGCCCTGCAAGACTGCAGTGGCAAAGCCTGTCCTGGATTTGGAGAAGATAGGCAGGTGGTAATGCTTGGTGAAGGTATGAACAGATGTCCATGTTGCAGCCTCCAGGATGTCCCTGATGAGAACCCCTCTGAGAAAAGCTGCAGAGGTGCAGGTTGCCCTGGTGGAATGTGTCCTGACGTGCAGTTTCCTGTACTGTTTGTAGCAGAAAGAAATTGATGCAGTGTGCTATCCATCTGGAGATTGTTTGGATATGGCCTTGCCCTCTGCCCCTGCTGCGAAGCTGACTAGCAATTGATCAGTTTTTCTAAAAGATTTAGTCCTGTTCAGATAGAATCTGAGCTGTCTGTGCACATCTAGAGAGTGCAGAATCTTTTCCCCCTTGTTTTGTGGGTTAGAGAAAAAGGTAGGCAAATGAATGGATTGGTTGAGAGCCACACTGGACACCACTTTAGGCATGAAGGATGGGTTAGTCCTGAGGGAGACCCTCTCAGCATGGAAAATGATGAGGGGCACTACAGCCATGAGTGCTTGCAGCACTGACGCTCTTCTAGCTGAAGTGATGGCAGAAGCAAGGCTGTCTTCCAAGAGAGGAATTTTAACTCTTCTGAAGTTGCAGGTTCAAAGGGGGGAAGGGTGAGCTTTTCCAACGCAAAGTTAAGGACCCAAGCTGAGGTAGGAGCTCTTCTGGGTAGACTTAAGTTGTTAACCCCTCTTAGGAACTGTTTGATGAGAGGGTGTGAGAAGAGAACTGGCTCTGTGCTGTAATGAGCAGAGATGGCAGAGCCATGAATTTTAATAGAAGAGAAGGACAGACCCTTGTGTAGTAGGTCTGCTAGGTAATCCGGGATATGAGGTAGGGAGGCTGTGCCGTTCCGGCTCCCTTAGTCTGGATCCAGGTGCAAAACCTTTTCCACTTGTCAGCACAGGACTTTCTAGTACTGAGGCATCTGGCCTCACGTATAACATCTAGGACTTGTTTGCTTAGGCTGGCAGCTTGAGGAGAGGTCAGGGAATAAGCCAGGCTGCCAGGTTGAGGATCTGCAATTGGGGATGCATGAATTCTCCATTCCTCTGGGTCAGGAGTGTTGGGATCTGAGGTAGGTGTCATGATGGCAGGGGTGATAGGCTGCATAGCAGTGGGTACCAGTGCTGGCATGGCCAGTCTGGGACAATCAGGACTGCCCTCGGTTTTATCTCCCTTATTTTGAGCAGTACCCTTGAAATCAGTGGTAGAGGGGGAAATGCATGGACCAAGATGTTTACCCACTGGAAGGATAGAGCATCCAATTTCCAGGCCTTGCTGTGAGGTTCCCTGGTGCAGAATTTGCTGAGTTGATGATTGGAGTAGGAGGCAAAGAGGTCCACCTTCAGGGTGTCCCATTTCTGGGTTACAAGGGTGAAGATTCTGTGGTCTAGCTGCCACTCATGTAAGTCTAGCAGGTTTCTGCCTAAGTTGTCTGCCAGGGAGTTTAGGCAGCTTGGCAGGAATTGTGCTAGCAGGTGTAGTTGCATGGCTGAGGCCATGTGCCAAAGGGTTATGGCGAACCTGCAGAGAAGATAAGAGTGAGTCCCTCCCTGCTTGTTGATATACTGTGTCACTGTGGTGCTGTCTGTTTTGATCAGTAGAGGCCCCAAGGAGAGTAGGGGTCTAAAAGCTGTCAGGGTGTGCTGAACAGCTAGCATCTCTTTTTGGTTGTTTCCAGGTCCTGAGAGTGTTGACACCAAAGGCTTTTTCAGTATCACTGTAGTTTCCTCATATGCAGTCTGGCAAATGGAATGAGTAGAATGCAGGAGGCCATGAACCCTAGAGCTTGCAGGATTTTCCTTGCGAATAACTGGGTTCTGGTGGCTAGTTGAGAGAAGTAGCTTGTCGGGTAGGCTTGTTTTTCTGGAGTAAGGAATACCATCTGGGATGCTGTGTCCAGGCTCACTCCCAGGAATACAATTTTTTGTGTAGGGACTAGTTTTGATTTCTTTTCGTTGATAGTATACACCCCAGGGAGGTTAGGAGGTCCTTTACAATGGTCAGGTGCTGTAACTGCTTTTCCTGACTGTCTGCCTGAATCAGGCAGTCATCTAAGTAGGGGTAAATTTGAATATTTCTTTGTCTGCAAAAGGCAATGGCTGGAGCCAGGCATTTTGTGAAAACTCTGGGAGCAGAGGATAAGCCAAAGGGAAGCACATAAAACTGAAAGATCCTGCCCTGAAATGTAGATATTTCCTGCAAGATTCCCTGATTGGGATGTGTAGGTAGGCCTCTTTTAGATCTAAGGTGGATAACCAAGCATCCTTGGAAAGCATAGGAAGAAGCTGCTGTATGGTGAGCATTTTGAATTTTGGTCTCACCAGAAAGGTGTTTAGAATGGATAGATCGAGGATTGGGCACCAGGTGCCCTTTTTTCTGGGTACCAGGAAGAGTCTGGAATAGAAACCTTGGCCTATCTGTTCTGCAGGAACATGCTGTATTGCCCTCATGGAAAGCAGGGAAAGGACTTGTTTTTTGGCCTCTGCCCACTGGTTTGGAGGATGATCTGGGAATGCTTTTGGGGTTGGCAGTGTGTGGAAATAAAATTTGTATCCCTGGGACACTGTGTTGAGGACCCATTGGTCGTTGGTAATAGAGGTCCAGTTGCTTGCATGGAAGGAGAGTTTTTCCTCCTAGGGGCACAAGCAGGTGGGCAAAGGTAAGGGGTGGAAGTGTAAAGTCATTGTGAGTTCTTACCATAAGGGGGTGGCTTTGCACTCCCTGTTTTTGAAGAGGAGGAACTCCATTGCTTAGACCTCTGCATTCCCTGGGGCTGCTGTCTGGGGGGTCTACTTCTCCTGGGTCTGGGCTGAGCTGGCCTGGAGGGGGCAGGAAAGAATCAGTGCTTTGGGGGCAATGTCTACTGAACCTCAGAGGCTGGACCTCTAAGACGTCTTTAACTGTCTGCATAGATTTAGCTTTTTCTTCCATCTTTTTTAAGACCTCGTCTGCCTTGGTGCCAAATATATTGTTTTTGTTCAATGGTGCTTCCAATAAATTGTATTTGACATGGTCTGGCAAGATCTGTTCCTTAAGCCAAGCATGCCTTTTAAGGACAGAACCAGTGACTGCTGCCCTGCAAGATGTTTCTAGGGCATCAAAGCCACATTGTAAGGTGTGCTTAGTAACTTGACTTGCAGAATACATAAGCTCTTGAAATTTTCTGCACGAGCAGGAAAGGAAGATATTTTTTGTTTGAGAAGTTCCATGGTATGCTGCTGATAATTCAGCATGTGGAGCTGACAATTTAATGCTCTAATAGCAAGAGTAGCAGAGGTGTATACTTTTTTACCCCATCTGTCTAAAGCTCGGGAATCCCTGTCTGAGGGGGTGGGATTCTTAGCTGAGATTGCTTTAATTCCTTTAGGTCCTTCAGAGATGACCTCTGAGTCAGCAGCAGGATTTTTGAAAAGGAGTTTGTGAGAGTCGGGGACTCTGTCGTACCTGTCAGGTTTCCTGGGAGCAGAAGGAAGGGTGCCAGGAGTCAAACTGGATTCCATAAAACATCATCCACAACATCCAAGACAGGAGGAATGGCCAAAGGTCTGTGTTGTGGTAAATCTAGGAATTCCTCTGCTCTTTTTTGACTGAGGATAGTCTTGACATTCCCATTGGAAATTCTCCCTTAAAATCTGAAGGGTTTCCCCAATTGAAAAATCCTTGGGTGGAGAGGCAGAAGGAAAGGATTCCTCTGCATCAGAATCCTCATAAGCAGAGAGGGGTTGAATGTCTTCATATTCAGAAGCATAACAGTCATCAGACCCCTGTTCAGATAAAACTACTGGGGACAAGTCTCTTTTTCTTTTGGAAGGGGTAGCCTGGCTTCCCCTAATAGGCATAATAAGGTCTTCCACCATTTTAAGCATTTGAGATTGAGGCAAAGAAGCAGGTGCCTGAGCTTGGGTCATCAGTTTTTTTGGGCGTAGTTCATAGCCTGGGCCTTAGAAACTTGGTAGTTTTAGAATGAAATGAAGACGCAAAAGAAGTCATCAGTCTATGTCGAGTATTGGTAGTGCAAAGTACTTCCTCGGAAGACGGTGCCTGCTGAGCAGCTACGGACCCATCCAAGGTAGAGACATCCGCATGATCCTTAGTCGAAGAAGAGTCTCTAGGCATACTGGACTCCAAAAGGGTCTCAGTAGTAGCCTGCGAATCCACAGAAGCGGGCATCAGGGGCTGCAAAAGCACCTCACTGAGGACTGGAGAACTGATGATTAGCTTAGCGGAAGCGTCGGCAGCAGTTTTGGACCTGTGCGGTCTGTCTCTGTCTTTATCCTTAATTTTTTTTGGAAGATTGGCAGTTAGATGGCTTACCAAAGCCATATTGGAATTCAAGGATTGACAGCGAAAATATCTAGCTACAATAAGGGCCCTACAACATACAGTTTGGGCTTGGAACAAAGCACAAAAGTGACAGCGAAGGATGTCGTGGTCTGGGCTTAAACAGGTGATGCAGTAAGAATGGAAGTCTCGGTGTGGTATTTGCTTTCCACAGGCGAGACAATTGTTAACTTTTTCTAACATCAGTTAGAGCAAGAAAAAAGGATCCCCATTGGGGTACTTAGCTTTAGAAGACTTCAACTTCAATTCGGAAATGAAATCTCAGGTAGCGGCTGACCGGCACTCATGTGGACTGCTTCTGCTTTGGGCTCCTTGGCAAGAAAGAATGATGTAATGGTGTCTGCTGCCTGATTTTTATACCACTGATTACCTGACGTCAGTCCTGGAGCGACAGCAACCGATGCAGAAATACTAAGCCTCTGGTATTCGGGCCGACTGAGGGCTACCCCTGGCAGGATAACCCAAATGTGATGACTGCAACAATGAAATACGAAGAACATCAATACATTCAGCAGTTTGCAAAACAAGAAAAATATCTAATTTATTCAAAATTTCTGTCAACATACTATGACACAACGAACAGTAACCGTATTAAATTCCAAGAATCCTAAGTGTTCTGTTTCCAAGTATTCCCTTTCCCTTTTATTTAAAGTATGCTGATCTTGGAGTCAGTAAATGTAAGTGGAGGTGTTAAGGGATGTAGGTGGGCTGCTGCCCCCTGAAAAAAAGTTGAAAGGACAAAAGACATTGTCAGCACTTGCTGTTCTTTAGTATCACAATTTTGTTTTGTAATTTCAGGGCTCACAGTTAAAGGTGTCTGACTTGTAATACGGATGACATACCATCAGAAGATGGTACTCTGAATACAAAGGCAGGTCTCCTTGTGGCTGCCCATTCATTGCCACCTGCTGTTGTCACCAATTAAGTCACCCATGGCACACAGAGTAATTAACCTCATCCACTTTTTCATGGAGTACAAGAATTGCCATAATGAGACAAAGTGGTGGACTGCAGAAAAGTGATTTGTGGATACCACATGTAAAAAAAGAGTTACAGTAAGACAGCTGACCAGCTCATAACAGCTTAAAAGGTTGATCAACAAAGTATGGTCCTAGATAATTACGCTGTTTGCAGTGGCAGTTTTTTGGCAATTTATTACATGTAGAAAAGGTTTTAGAAATGATGCCTATTCGTGTACCTAACTTTCTTATCTGTCATGGTGGGTTCATCCTCTTGAACCCACAGGAGATGGTTTCAAAATGATTCCACAAATGGCTGACACTCCAAAGAAGGACCTTGACAGTGCAGCTAGTTTTATGGGGCTTGCAAAGGTATATAGGGGAAACCCATGTCAGTGTCACAAATATCGTCCACAGAAAAATACTTAAAACTTCCCTATGAGATTGCCATAGCCCTTGTAGAATGTACTCTGGGCTGAAATGGCAGTAGTTTGTTATAATTATCAAAACAGAATTTGATATGGTCCAGATGTCTGGCATGAATTCCAGGACATGAGCAGTTTCTTCAGTAGCTTCCTGTCGGCTGCGTATATATACTTCATAATATGAACTTATTTAACTTGGAAAAAGTGTCACAGCAATTCAGCAAGTGTCCTGAATGCAGGAGCCAAAAATTAGCGATTGTGACTAAAACTACTGATGTGTATATAAAGACAGGTCACCAACTTGAACTTGCTAGTTATGAATTTAGCGTATAACAGGTTAAGGCAGCTATGAACGATGCCTATCCTTTAAGTGCTGTGCTGATGAAAAGTTTTCTAATGCGCATATTCTAGGAGTATTTTCTGAATTCATAGAGCTTTTGTTAAGCAATATGAAAAGCTCTTGGAAGACTGTATTTCATGAGAGAATTATTGGACAGATGTGGTATTGGTAAGGTATGGCTTAAGACTACAGGAGGTAGAGAATGAGATGCAGATTAATTATTTACTGAATCAAAAACAGCAGCCTGCAGTAAATGACTAGATACCAGTTTTACTGAAAACAGACATTGAAGGGTTGCAAATAGCAAAAGCCTTTAGAGCTGTAAGGGCAAATAACCCAGTAACAGCCTTGACCTACGATTTCTAAATTCCTTCCCTATAAACAAAAGGAAGAGGTATTCAAAGCTGCCTAGATGTATGTCCCACTCTGTTTCAACAGGTCATATATTTTTTGACCATGTATTTTCCAGAGAGGTTTTGCGGCAGGGAAGAAAAGTAGGACAATTATTGCTTTGATGAAGAAAATGGTTCCTAAGGCCAGCATGCTTTATCTTTTTGCATTCTGACAGGAAATATGTGACCTCAATGTGGTGGGGTGGTCTCTAGCTACTCTTCTGTGGGATGTGTTAAAGGGACACATACATAAATAAAACTGAAGGATTTTATTGCCAGGAGGGAAACGACAAACTTAGAATACTAGACATGTAAACTCAAAGGTGAGGGAGGGCAGACGCAAAACAAATGGCTTCTTTCAGACAGTAAATTCACAAGTTGCTGCACATGAAAGCAGATGTATCTTCTGAAAATCTCCTGTGGAGTTCTAAAGCTTTATCCCCTAACTTTATCAAAAATGTAGTCATGCGGTTGAAGATCTCTTCATTTAAGAGCACCCCTATATCTATTAAGTTGAGGGATCTGCACAGAATGAGAAAAGTCAACCTCCTCCTAGTGTCACAGCTATTCAAACTCCTATTCATCCAGACTTTCCCTTCCTTGCAGTTATATTAGACAACCTTCCTCCTACAGACTCAGAAACCACAGCCTCTCCGCTGCCACACTGCAACTCCGCAAAACTAAATTGCACTGTACAGACCACATGCTTCTTTATACAAGGTCCAAAACCACACATCTCAACCTCAAGACATTAAAACATTGCAGTGGCCTTTAAAAAGTTATAGTAGAGGATCAAAGAGAGGAGCACTTTCTTATTTTCACAACAGATCTTTATATACTAGACCCTAAATAGGTAGCGATAGGGAATCCTTGTGTACACTTAGATTATTTATTTAATTAGTTGTGTACTCATAAATAGGTCTCACTTTAGGAGGAGTATCTGTAAATCTATCAGGGACAGGGCTAAATCTGAAGGCCTAAATCATAACAATTGAGAGGTATGGTCAAAACAAATGAAACATATTCCCCCAGAAATAAAAAAAATCTCATCTTACTTTAAATTTAGGACTCAAGTGAAGAGCCACCTTCCCCATCCATCAGCCACATGTCCTCGCTTCTCATCTAACCATAACACCTACCATGACCTATATCACTCTCTCTTTCTGCTACCAGTATCACTCTGTCTCTCATATTATGACATTTTGCTTAACATAACTTCCCTTTCCAACTAATCACTGTCTCTAATATCCTTTATTTTACTCAACTATCCTATCATTCCCACTTAGACAACACATAACTGTAATTATTGCACAAACACCTTACTTTTTAAGTGAGACTTATCTTAATTTCCTGTAAATGTATATTATAATTGCATATAATCATTATATTTTTAACTGATAATGGTATTTTTACAAATGTGTATTTTCATTATGCTCTTGTTATCTGTCATTAAGTATACGTCTGACTTTCTTTGTATTCCCAGGCAAAACCTGAAATTGGACACTTTTGATCAGTACTTTACCCAGTAGACAAACTCTAAATAAATAAATACATGCATACATGAATGCATACATAATCTTAAAAGGGCTTCAAGACTTCTTTCAGAATAAATAAAAGGCCCCGAATATCTTAAAAAAGGTAAAATGGATTTGTATCTTTCAGTTTTTTATATTACAAAAGTACAGTTTGTGGCTCCTTTTATGGACAAGGACATCAGGAGTCTCTAAAATAAGACTCCCTGGCTGGATGGTTCATAAGTGTGCACTGGTCTAATGGCTCTGGAGCCTTTACAAGCCTAGCCCATAGGATTACCCTGGCATCGTGCCACCCGACCTTAGTTCCCAGTGCCTCTGTCGAGCATAGCTACTGGAGTGATCCCCGGGGTGAATTTTCTACTTCCCATACACTCATCAAGATTTCTCTTGAAGAGGGTCAGCGAGGTGCTCTGCTTGACATGTATATGAAGTCTATTCCATAGCATGGGCAGTCTCTTGGTTATGAACCTGTCCCTCCAGCATATTCTGTTTATTACGGTAATGAGGTTGAGGTCTCTAGAGAGTGTGGTGCAGAGGGATTGGGATTTCTTTAGATGTAGCATTTCTAACAGAGCTGGGTCAGACATGGCTTTGTAAGTTAAGCTGAGATCACCTCTAAGTATGCGATATGAGACAGAGAATACTGGGAGTTTTTTTAGTCTATCCATATAGGACAAGTGTTTAAGGCCTAGGATCCTCTTTGTGAGGTACTTCTGCAGCCTCTCCAATTGTTGCAGGTGTCAAGTGAGGTACATGCCAAATGGGACATTGTACTCGATGAATGGCCTAATGAGGGAATGACCTCTTTCTTCCTGGATGCAAAACCCTTAGTAATGAGATGTGCCACATAGTAGGACTTTCTGGCCACAGTGGCAATGTGGTGGTCAAAAGAGAGGTTGCTGTCAACCTGTGTTCTCAGATCTCTTATAACGCCTTCTGTATTCAGTGGACTACCATCAATGTAATAATTCATGGCCTCCAGGTCTTTCCCAAAGGAGATGACACATTTTTTGGCATTGAGCTTAAGGCCATGTCACTGACACAAGTTGTTGGTCTCAGTGAGGCCATTCTGTAGGATGTCAACATCACTTGGGGAGTTAATAATAGCTCCCAACTTGCAATCGTCTGTGAACTTTGTCAGCCAGAGTCACTTCATGTTGGCCTGGACTTCAGAGAAGTAGATACCAAACAGGAGAGCCCCAGGACCGAACCCTGTGGGACTCTACTCATGACTGGTTGGCAGTCTGACTTGGAGTCAGCTACTTTCACACTGTGGGTTCTATCTCTTTGTCAGTTTGCAACCCACCTAGTGATATAGGGGTTGATGCCTAGCTTAGTGAGTTTTTCTATGATTCCTGAGTGGGGAATGGTATCAAAGGCCCTGGCCAGATCACGGTAGGCTGTATGAACCACCTTGCCTTCATCCACAGCTCTGGTGACTGACTCAAAGAATTCGACCAAGCTGAGCAGGCGTGATCTACCCTTCACAAAACCAACCTGTGTGGGATCCAGCGTTTGGAGATTCCCTATATCCTTGTTTATTAGGTCCATGATGATGCATTCCATAGCTTTGCATATCAGACTTGTCAGGCTAATGGGGCGGCAGTTCCCAGGGTCTATAGTCTCACCTCCTTTGTGGAGAGGGATGACTGTAGCAGTACACCATTTGGTAGGGATAAAGTCTGAGGTGAGGTGCCAGGGCACACAGGTGAGGTGCCAGTTCACTCTGTAGTTCATATAGAACACAGCCAAGGATATTGGCAGGTCCCATAGAAGCTGTATTCTTGGCCTTGGACTGTGCAGCAGCAATATTGGGTGCCTGGCAATCTACTGGTATTGTGATTGGTCTTTTGAGGGGTGCAGGAGGGGTAAAGTTGGCACTGAATCTGTCGGCCAGTATACTGGCAATATCTGTTGGCTCAGTATAGGAGGTACAACCAAACATGATTCTATGCAGGTAGGTTGATGCACGGCCAAAACCATTCAAATGTATACCACAAGGCCAGCAATATATGATCCAGAAGTCACAAAATAAAATTGAAAATACTAAATTAATTGCATATAACTGACTGAAAACAGCCCTTTATTAGTGAGACAGACCGGTTTCGGCAACCAATGCCTTCTTCAGTGTATGAACATTTCACACAAAATGCCATTCATTTATAGACACACCCCACCTGGGAGACAAGTGGAAAATGCAACCAATATGTGCTTAAAGATGAAAAGCACAAAAAATATATATACAAATTGCTGTAATGACCAATAGTAAATGCAATCATGGCTTAATATTAAAAAATATATACAAAGCTATACTGCATAATTAAGCATGTGAACATGGCTTAACATTAGATAACAAATATAACATTTGTATAAATTACATGTAATAATGAGAAAGAATATTTAGAAAAAATATTATAAAATGCGCCCAACATATTAAATTGAGTATCATAAATGTAACTGGTATGAGAAAACACATAATATTATTAGTATAATCATAACCATGGGGTCACATCAAGTACATAAACAAAGTGCACTGGGTGTTCCAACCAAAAAATATGTGGTTAATACATGATAATGTAGCCGGATTGAGGAATCCATGCTTGGTCCAGGGTTCCATAAAGCTTGGTTCAACTATGATCGGAGAAGGTATGTAAATATACCTGTAACTGCCCTTCATCGGATTCTATATGAAACATGAAAAACTGTAGAAAAATATAAAAAGATAGAGGCATATAGATTACTATAAACCAATAATCATAATAATTCATGATGAAAATATGTTGACAAATCATTTAACATAAACCTGAAACATGAACTGTATCCACCTCCATCCCAATGGTTACAAGTGGTCGTTCAGTCCAGGGGGAAATAGTGCCCCCAATGTAATGATCCAATGATGTTCCTTATGAGTAAGAATTTTATGCCATCCCTGGGGATTACTGCGGTCACCCAGAATTCTGTCAATGATTACAAAAGAAAACTGTGCTTCAGGATGTTTGAGAGTATGTCTGTACAGGGCATTAGTGTCTTTCCTGATTTTAATATCTGATCTATGCTCGTTGATCCGTGTTCTCAATGGTCTAGAGGTTTGACCTACATAAAAAGCTAAACACCGACAGGTTGCCAAATAGATCAACCAACTGCTACTGCAGTTGCCAAATATTCTGCATTGATACACTTTGCTAGTATTACGACTAGTAAATTCCTTGGTCTTAATAACTTGTTTGCATGAACCACAATGACCACACGGAAAAGTGCCTTCTAATATGTCCCCTGATATTGTCATTTGATGGTGTATTGCTCCCCCACTTTCTTTATGTTTGAAATGTGAAAAAAGAGAACCAAGAGTTCTGCCTCTCCTATAAGAGAAGTGACATTTCTGATCCAATATTGTTCTCAAATGTTCGTTGGCCATGAGAATATTCCAATGCCTGTTGATAATGCCCTTAAGAGCATTGGAATTTCTACCAAACATGGTTACAAACCGAATGATATTTGTGGAGCAATCCCTGGTGTTAGATTGATACTGTAACAAAGTTTTTCTCCCAATATTCTTGGTCCAATTCCAAGCATTAAGAATATCTTGGTGTCTATAGCCCCTATTGGCAAACCTGTGATAGAGATCCAAACCATCCCGATCAAAATCACCATGTGTCGATCTCAAGCGTTTGATACGCATAAACTGTGACTTGGGGATGTTGCGGATGGTGTGGCCTGGGTGCATGCTGGAGGCATGCAACAAAGTGTTGTATTGAGGATATTTGCGATAAGATCTAGTGTTCAGTGTATGGTCTGTATTTCTGGTGACGGTAACATCCAAAAAGTTAATGCTTTGGAGATCGTATGTAACCGTAAATTCTATACCCCATACATTTTGGTTGAGATATTCAACAAATTCCTGTAGATACCTAGCATCTGCCCGCCACACCATTCAGAAATCATCCAAGTACCTGCGCCAAATGTCTATTTTGAATTTATCTAAGGAAACTTTGTCTGTACAGCATTTACAACTTTTGAATAAAGGCTTGGGTTTTATCCCTGGGTTCTTTTGTAATGAACATAATACTGTCACTGATGTCATGAGTTTCTGCCGTAACTTGAATTTGAAACTGTTTTTTGCAGATAGACTCCCAAAGAACTGAGGAGTTTAAATTCATTAAATCTGATTTTCAACCACCTATGCATAAACATGTTTCAGTTTTTTTGCAAGCAGTACTTAGAGACCTACATTTTGCACATAGAGAACACGACATAATGAGATCCAATCTATCTACTCAGGAATCTACTGCACTTAATGAGCTTAGGGAGAACAAAAATATTGCCATCCTACCAGCAGATAAGGGGGGAGCTGTGGTTATCATGGACATGAGTTTATACCTGAATGAGGGTCAGTCTCAACTGTCTGATAAAAGATGCTACATGCACATGGCATATGATCCTACTACTCATTTCAAACAGGAAATAGATAGGTTTTTGAATCTTGCTCATGAGGAGGGTATTATTACTAAAAATTGTGTTTTCCAGTTAACAGTTAAGGATCCTCAGAAACTAATCTTATATTTGCTACCAAAAATACATATGTCCATCACCAATCCACCAGGCAGACCAATTGTATCTGGTATTGGGTCTTTGACGGAACTTTTATCTGCCTTTCTTACCCAATATCTTAAACCATTGCTGTGTTGTGTAAGGGCTAGATTGCAAGATACGACCCAATTTTTACAGATCATACAGGACTGCCAACTTGAGCCGGGGTGGCTTATGTGTTCATTGGACGTCAAGGCCTTATATACTAGCATTCCACATTGGGCTGGTCTACAGGCCCTTCAATATTGGTTGGATAGGGCTGCTTTATACTCTCCAGGGTTCACTACATTGCTTATCTGCATGACAGAACATGTTCTAAACAAGAATGTTTTTTATTTCCAAGGACTGTGCTATTGGCAACTGCAGAGCACGGCGATGGGAGCATCATTTGCTCCCATTTACGCCAATTTATTTATGGCATATTTTGAAGAATGCATGATCTATGACCCACTACATAACATCTATTTGGTCGAAATAAACATTTGGCGCAGGTACTTGGATGATTGCTGGATGATGTGGCGGGCAGATGCTAGGTATCTACAGGAATTTGTTGAATATCTCAACCAAAATGTATGGGGTATAGAATTTACGGTTACATACGATCTCCAAAGCATTAACTTTTTGGATGTTACCGTCACCAGAAATACAGACCATACACTGAACACTAGATCTTATCGCAAATATCCTCAATACAACACTTTGTTGCATGCCTCCAGCATGCACCCAGGCCACACCATCCGCAACATCCCCAAGTCACAGTTTATGCGTATCAAACGCTTGAGCTCGACACATGGTGATTTTGATCGGGATGGTTTGGATCTCTATCACAGGTTTGCCAATAGGGGCTATAGACACCAAGATATTCTTAATGCTTGGAATTGGACCAAGAATATTGAGAGAAAAACTTTGTTACAGTATCAATCTAACACCAGGGATTGCTCCACAAATATCATTTGGTTTGTAACCACGTTTGGTAGAAATTCCAATGCTCTTAAGGGCATTATCAACAGGCATTGGAATATTCTCATGGCGAACGAACATTTGAGAACAATATTGGATCAGAAATGTCACTTCTCTTATAGGAGAGGCAGAACTCTTGGTTCTCTTTTTTCACATTTCAAACATAAAGAAAGTGGGGGAGCAATACACCATCAAATGACAATATCAGGGGACATATTAGTAGGCACTTTTCCGTGTGGTCACTGTGGTTCATGCAAACAAGTTATTAAGACCAAGGAATTTACTAGTCGTAATACTAGCAAAGTGTATCAATGCAGAATATTTGGCAACTGCAGTAGCAGTTGGTTGATCTATTTGGCAACCTGTCGGTGTTTAGATTTTTATGTAGGTCAAACCTCTAGACCATTGAGAACACGGATCAACGAGCATAGATCAGATATTAAAATCAGGAAAGACACTAATGTCCTGTACAGACATACTCTCAAACATCCTGAAGCACAGTTTTCTTTTGTAATCATTGACAGAATTCTGGGTGACCGCAGTAATCCCCAGGGATGGCATAAAATTCTTACTCATAAGGAACAACATTGGATCATTACATTCGGGGCGCTATTTCCCCCTGGACTCAACGACCACTTGTAACCATTGGGATGGAGGTGGGTACAGTTCATGTTTCAGGTTTATGTTAAATGATTTTTCAACATATTTTCATCATGAATTATTATGATTATTGGTTTATAGTAATCTATATGCCTCTATCTTTTTATATTTTTCTACAGTTTTTCATATGTTTCATATAGAATCCGATGAAGGGCAGTTACAGGTATATCTACATACCTTCTCCGATTATAGTTGAACCAAGCTTTATGGAACCCTGGACCAAGCATGGATTCCTCAATCCGGCTACATTATCATGTATTAACCACATATTTTTTGGTTGGAACACCCAGTGCACTTTGTTTATGTACTTGATGTGACCCCATGTCTCACTAATAAAGGGCTGTTTCCAGCCAGTTATATGCAATTAATTTAGTATTTTCAATTTTATTTTGTGACTTCTGGATCATATATTGCTGGCCTTGTGGTATACATCAGTATAGGAGGTACCATTGTGCAGTATCTCAGAGCAAATCTGGGTATTGCTGTGGAGATTCCTTACATAACTATAGAAGGACTTGTGGTTGTCTTTACTATCTGCTGCAATTCTGTTTTCATAGCTAGCTTTAGAGGATTTGATGAGGGATCTCAACTTTTTGTTGAGGCTGATAAGGGAGTTTTTCCAGTCTTGGGACTTCACCTTATTCCGCATCAGTTTCCCCCTTCTGTTGTAGAGTTTGTTTATGGCAGGGGACCACCAGATTGTCTTCCTTTTTTTGGAGGAGAGCATCTTGGTTCTATTGGGTGTGGCCTTACAAATGCAGGTTATCAGAACATGAGTACTACAATGGTGCAAGATGTCCTGGCACTCTGCAGAGGGACTGAAAGTGGTGCCACTATTGTGCAACATAGCTACAATCTTGTTAGTATTAAGACAAAAACAAAGCAAAACCAAAAAAAACTAGAGCTCAAATAGAGTCTTACCATCCAGTCTCCTTACTTGATGTAGATTACAAGATTTATATAAGTATCTGGCTGCAAGAATACAGAAAATAATGTTCATTACCGTCACTATTATTTCTGTGTTTATTTATTGATTTGGTCACAGTCAGACGTTGAAGGTGTACACAGTAATTAAAGTGGTTGTAATTGATGGACATACTGGCATATGTGTGTGTGTGGGGGGCTGTAATGGGTTGAACTGTATTTATCTAAACTCCATTGCACAGATCACTTGCTTCTCTATACAAGGTCCAGAACCACACCTCTCAACCTTAGTCTGAATATTATTTTTGTAGGCACAGTCATTGATCTGAGATGTGCACAATCAGAATGATTGTAATTGGTAGGCAAGTGTGTGTGTGTGTGTGTGTGTGTGTGTGTGTGTGTGTGTGTGTGTGTGTGTGTGTGTGTGTGTGTGTGTGTGTGCGTGCACAGGCATGAAGGGGTTTATAATGATTTACACTCTATGCTTCAGGCAACTATCAGATAAAATACATCATTGTGGCCATTATTTAAGCATTTATTTATCCATTTGATCTCAATATGACTTTTAAGGTGTATGCAGTCAGTAAAATGGCTACAGTAGGTGGGCACATCTGTGTGTGAATGCGAGTTTAAGCACATATATATGGACTGCAGTGAGCTGACTGCAAGCATCTGACAATAATGATCTGAAATACACTAATGTGACTATTTATTTATTCATTCATTTGGTAAGAATTACACATTTAAGGTACACATCATCACTGAAGTGACTCTATCTGGTAGGGTAAGTTTTGTGTGTACAGTGGGTTTCACTGTATATGTCTTGTAACAACAACCTGTCATACATTACTGTGAGTATTATTATTATAGGTTTATTTTCTATTTGATCAAAGTCACACAACTGAAATGTACAGAGCTAATAAAGTTTCTGTAATAAGTAGGTACTGAGGTGGTCTGAGGATGAAAGTGAATGATCCCAGATATTGTCTGATCGCAATTTAACAGTGAAGAAAATTAGAAACTCAAAGCCACAAAGCCAAGCTCCAAAGACACCATAACACAAACAGGTTCCCCAAAAGACTTTATTAAGCACTTTCATCAGGTTATATCCTATGACTTCTTCAGAATAAGTAGAAACAGTGCTAAACATATTTAAAACCACAGCTACAATCACATGATATAAAAGCATCCAATACCTAAACAATTTTAATTAAAACAATCTATTACTAAATTAATCCATTAACCCCCACAAGAACAACTCCTCAAACACAGTATGAACGCAGCCTTAAGTAACTAGCATTATAATGGCATTTATAATGGAAAAGGTGACTTTTGTGTCTATAACTTTGTTCCATGTTTGCTTGAACAAAATGTTGCAGAATTATTAAGGGATTTAATTTCGTTCCAACATCTTGTTCAAAGGTTACAGACTTAGTTATTGACTTGAAATTTTATGTTAGAAGTCTGAATTTGAAGTTGTTTTTTTAATAATGTATTGCTTAATGACACATAAGAAACGCTACAAAAAAGTGTTTTTAACCCTCCAGTGTTTCATTGCCTATCATTGTTTGATAGGATGTCTGAATATGACTTTAGAGCAATGCTTAAGGGTGACAATATAGAAGATAGTGACAACCTTTCTGTTGAAGAAAGAACGGTTTTATTAACACTCTGTAGAGATAAAATACTTAAGAGTCATGAAGCCTGACAAGGGTGGGGGGTAGTGATTATATTAAAAGACGACTATACTAACAGAATGCATATTTGTTGGATGAGTCCATTTATGAGGCAGTTTCTTTAAATATGGTGAATGTGTCCTATTATAAGATTGATTTACTACTTAAAAATATGGAAAACCAGGGTCAATTGGAGCATGATATGGTTGATTTCCTGAATGCTAGGTACCCAAGGGTGCCTAGCATTTTTGGAATACCTAAGATACATAAGAATATCCATGACCCTCCCATGAGACCCATCGTTAGTGGCAGGGAATCTAAAATCCATCATTTGTGTACAGCTTAAGAATGTTTTAAAGGATGAACAGCATATCTGTATTGATTCTTGACATTTTCTAAGAAAGCTTAACGAATTACCTTATAATGATCAGGTAATTTTTCTTACAGTGGATGTAGTGAATCTTTACAATGTGATACCCCACACCCTTGGTAGATAGAGACTGGTTTCAAGAGTTTTTATTTGAGCAGGTAGATGTCTTGGCAAACTTGATGGATTTATTTTATGTAACAAGTTTGTTTATTTTGAGGGGCAATATTTCCTTCAAAAAATTGGTGTATGTATGTAAATATGTGCCCCCTTGTTTGCTAACATGATTATGTTGATGTGGGAGCTGAAATGTATGTTCAACTCACATTTCAAAACAAATGGAGTTTATATTTGCATTTATTGGATGATCGGGTTTTTGTGTGGTTACGGGACGAACCCAGTTTATTTGAGGTTTTGGCTTACATTAATGAAACAACAATGTTTCTTAAGTTTACCCACTCCTATAGTTATGACAACATTAACAATCTGATATTGAAATTTAGACTAAGCAGTATGTTAGCACCATATACAGGAAGCCCACTTATAGTAACAGTCTTTCACATTTTCATAGCTGCCATTCTGGCTATGTAAAAAGAGGTATAGTGAAGGGGTAGTTTGTGAGGATTGCACGTATGGTTACTAGGGACACCGACTTTTTAACTTAGTGCAATGTGCTAAGTAAAATGTTCATTTCTAGAGACTACCCCAACAGTCTGATAGAAAAAATCAGAAATTAGACAGTTTGTAAAAGGGAGAATGGGGTATTTGTACCATTGCTAAATGTAAAAGACAGGGTGAGTTTAACTAACAGAGAATTTTGTTCCTGTTATTAAGAGGGACTAACATTGTTCCTTTATTACTAGGTTCGCTGTAGATCACCGGACTGTGCATGATATCGTGAACAAAAACTGGCAAGTATTCTTAACACAAGATGAGCTATTTGAAAAACTAGGGAATAAGCCATATATTCTATATAAGAAGGGATTCATGATTAAGAATATGCTGGAATGGTGTGAGCAGGGTGCATCTAGACCCAGGGGAGTGGGTACTAAAAAATATGGTTTCTGCACACAATGCAACTATATATTGGCAGCACAAAACATTAAAATTAATCACTACAATATTGTACCAAACAGGTTATATAATTGTAATAATTGTAATTGTTATATAATTGTAATAACTGTAACTCTGTTGGAGTGATTTATGCTGCAGTTTGTTCCCAATGTGAAGGATATTATATAGGGAAAACTATAAGGAAATTCAAAGAACGAATATATGAGCATGTAAGGGACGTGAGTAACAAAAATACTAGAAGCTCTCTTTTTAGGCATTCAGAAGCTTGTCCGGGACATAGTTTTAAGTTCTTTGTCATTAAAGGAGTTAAAAAGGACCAATGTGGGGGGGGCCATGGGCTGATATGGTGGAGTTTACAGAATTATTATGGCAATTAAAATTAAATGCCTACTCTCCACCAGGGCTCAACGACAACTTCCGCATTGCTAGTTACTTAAAGTTGTGTTCATACTGTGTTTGAGGGGTTGTTCTTGTGGGAGTTAATGGATTAATTTAGTAATTGGTTGTTTTAATTAAAATTGTTTAGGTATTGCAGGTTTTTACATCATGTGATTGAATTTGTAGTTTTAAATATGTTTAGTACTGTTTCTACTTATTCTGAAGAAGTCATAGGACAATTTAACAGTCAATGACCTGCACCAATATTACATCCCCACCTATTCATTTCATACAGTCATAGGTATTTAATAGGCTTTTGATCTGTAAGGATTTTAAGAAGCCTAGCCTTACCTTCCCTTGGAAGTTTTTAGTCCTTATATTTTGCAAACAAACAATACACAGACAGCATGAACAGGGATATATTGGGACACTTACACGTTTACCCTACCCATTAGGGACAGGGGTACTAAACTATGGTTGCTCATGCATTCACCCAAATGACATTTGAACAGAGTAAGAGAAAGAAGTTCTTTGCTTTATGAGAAGTGGAAGATGATTCCATAGGAGTGGCATTCCCTGTGATACAAGTCTATTCCTCCAGCACGTTCTATGTATTTTACAAAAGAGATTGAGATCCTTTGAGCACGTGTTTGTGATACCACTGAACTTGCAAATGTGTTGTAGGTCTGACAATCTATATGCAAGTTAGATGCAAGATAGAGGATGTCTCTCAGTAGCCTGTATAATACTCTTAAAGGGGACAAGACTTTTGAGATGATGTGCATAGATTTTACAATATAGGCCCTTGATTTTTTTTAGTGAGAAAGCATTGGGGCATTTCCAGTTATGCCAAATTCTTGGACACGTCATACAAAAAGGGGCATTTTACTCAATGATTAGCCTAATATGTGCTAAGTACAGTGAAACAATGACATGCCTGGATCTAACCTCAGCAGATTAGATATAAACTTTGAAATGAGAAAAGACTTCCTTACAACAGCAGATAAGTGGTAATCATTTTAACGCCAGTTCCCAGATTAATAACTCATCATCCTCATCAATCCCCTTTTTCCATTTTCTGCATGGGGTCGGGATGGTGAGTCAACTGTTGGCACAGTGTTTGATTCAGTGCCACTCTTCTACCTTCTTCGATGGTCATGCCTGACTGTTACAGGACTTCTCTCATGCAATCCATTCAGATCTTTGCTAGACACCCTCACTTCCTCCTACATTCATCTTGTTGCTACCAAGTCATCTTCACCCAACTGTTCTCTGCAGTTCTGCCCATGAGGTCAAACCATAGTACTCTGTTCTCTTTGACATTGTCAGTAATTGTCGCTAATTTTGGCTTCTACTCTGATGTCCTCATTTCTTCATCTGTCCCATAGTGTGCATCTCACTACCCATCTCTGGCACTGCATTCCCATCATTTCTAAATTCTTCAACTGCTCTGCCTCACTGCCCAGGTGTCTGTACCATACAGCAGTACTGGTCACATCACTGTTTTGTACATTTTATGTTTTAGTTTCTTTGGCATTCTTCTTTCACACAGTACCCCTGACACTCTGACATTTTACTGCAAACCCCATGCTTCTAGCTTTGATCTCTTCATTTAAACTTCCATTATACTCAACCACCTGTTCCACTCTTTTCCTAACTATCTCAGTTTTCAGCTTCTACTGGTTTCCATTTACCACCATGAGAGCTATCTTGTCTGCACTCAGTTTCAACCCATCTGGCTTTAGTTGTGCAGTCCAAATCCCCTATCGTTTGTTGAAGTTCTTGTTCAGAATCTGCTTGTAATGCCACACCATCTGCTTACATAATTTTTGTTACTCTGTCCACACCAGCCTGTATACTAATGAAGTCCATCACCAGTATGAATAGCAGAGGGCTCGAAGCTGAGCACTGACGCACACCCACTCCCACTGAGAATCCCTCCCTGAGTCCAAATACTCCCCATACTCACATCATTAGGTCCTTGTACATAGCCTGTACTAATTCTTCCAACATTTACGAAACTTCAAACCATCACAGGACTGCCCAAATAAGCTTTTTAGGGATTTTGTCATACACTTTTCAAAGTCTAGCTACCAAAGCCCAGTTGGACTTTTTCCTCATCTCTTTCCTAAATCATCCTATCATCTTGACCAGATCTGCCATGACCTCATTTAAGTTTGCTGCTTTCAATGACTGCATTTTCCTTAAAGCAGTTCTTACTTCTTGTAGGATGGGTTCTTCTTCTTCTTTCATAGGTTCATAGGTAGGCACTAGGCTATTACCCTAGGGCCTATATCAACCTAGCCAAAAAGGTACCCTGGCTTTTGCCACCCAAGAAAATTATTTTCCTGTGCCCCTGTCAAGAAGAGCCACAAAAGTGATCCCTGGGGTGAATTTCCTATTTCCCATCCAGTCATCAAGATTTTTCTTGAAGAGTGCTAATGAGGAGTTTTGTTTGATATAGATAGGTAGTTTGTTCTAGAGTATGGGAAGTCTCTGGGACAGGAATCTATCCCTCCAGCATGTACTCTTTATTGTGGTGACAAGGTTTAGGTCCCTAGAGCGTGTAGCTCGGAGGGATTGGGATTTTTTTAAGTGGAGCATGTCCAACAGCTCTGGGTTTGACATAGCTTCGTATGTTATGCAGAGATCGCCTCTGAGTAGGTGATATGTGATGGAGTAAAGCTGCAGTTTTTTGAGACGGTCTGCATAGGGCATTTGTTTGAGGCCAGTAATCCTCTTTGTGAGGTATTTCTGTGGCCTTTCCAGTTGTTGTAGATGTCTTCTGAGGTATATACCAAAAGGGGTGTTGTACTCTATAATGGGTCTAATGAGTGATGAGTAGAGGGGAACAATGACCTCTTTTTTTCTGGATGAGAAACCTTTTGTTAAGAGGTGAGCCATGTAGAAGGATTTCCTAACCACTGTGATGATGTGATTAGCAAAGGAGAGACTACTGTCCACCTGTGTCCCAAGGACTCTTATCACAGTTTCGGCGTTAAGTAGACTACCACTTATGTGGTAGTTCATGGGTACAGAGTTTTTACCAAAAGGGATGACAATACACTTTTTGGCATTGAGCTTCAGGCCATGGCTTTGACAGCAGGCAGCTGTCTCAGTGAGGCCCTTTTGTAGTATGTCCACATTGTTAGGAGTTTCGATTATGGCTCCTAGTTTGCAGTCATCTGCAAACTTTGTTAGCCAAAGACGTTCTGTGTTAGCCTGTACTTCAGAGAAGTAGATACCAAACAGGAGAGGACCCAGGTCTGAACCCTGTGGTACTCCACTTGTCACTAGTCTGAAGTCGGATTTGGAGTCTGCTACTTTCACAATGTGGGTTCTGTTCGTGAGCCAGTTGGCAACCCATCTTGTGACACAGGGATTAGACATGATCTGCCTTTTACAAACCCGAACTGGGTAGGGTCCAGAGTTTGGAGATTACCAATGTCTTTGTTTATGAGTTCCATGATGATACGTTCCATGGCCTTGCTGACCAGACTGGTCAGGCTAATGGGGCGGTAGTTGCCAAGGTCCATCGTGGTTCCCCCTTTGTGGAGTGGGATAACCGTCGTGGTGCACCATTCAGTGGGCACAAAGCCTGAGGTGAGGCTATAATTGAACATGGTACTTAGGTAGGGTGCCATTTCATTCTGTAGTCCGTGTAGAACGCAGCCTGGGATATTGTCAGGTCCCATGGATGCTGTGTTCTTGGCTTTGGAGAGTGTGTTTTTTACCTGTGCAGCTGTGATTACAGAAACTCTGCATTCTTCTGGTATAGAGATGGGCCCTCTAGGGGGTGACAGGGGGGGTAAAGTTAGCACTGAACCTATCTGCCAGGATGTTGGCAATATCAGTTGGTTCTGTATATATTTAGTGCTATTGTGCTGTAACTCAGAGCAGCTCGAAGTGTTGCCATTGAGATTCTTGACATAGCTATGGAATGCTTTGTGGTTGTCTTTAGAGTCAGTGGCAATTTTGTTTTCGTAACTAGCTTTGGAGGATTTTATGAGGGATCTCACCTTCTTACTGAGGGTGACCAGGGAGTTCCTCCAGTCATGGGATTTTACTCTTTTTTTGCAACAGTTTCTTTCTTCTGTTGTAGAGTTTGTTTATGGCAGAGGACCACCAGATTGGCTTCCTTTTTTTGGAGGATAGCATCTTGGTTCTATTAGGGATAGCATGATCCATGCACTCGTGTAAGTGCTTATAAAGTGCATTTGTGTAGGATACAGCAGTCGTACCTATATTGTCCGTCTGCATGAGTGTCATGAAGTTTGCCACTTTTGTCTTAAGAAGTGTGAAGTTAGCTTTGGAGAAGTTTTTTACTGTGGTTTCCCTAACTGGGGGTGGGGGCGGGATGTGGATGTCTAGGGTGATTAGCTTGTGGTCGGATCTGACCAACAAGGAACTGACCTCTGGTGTGGAACACTGGTTACCCATGTTGGTAATGACCAGGTCTAGGATATTGCTGCCCCTGGTGGGGATGTGAATAAGTTGATCCACTGCATTGGAATTTATGAATTCCAAAAAATGTTGAGAAAAAGAGTTGGTACATGAGTAGTTTTCCCAGTTAATGGTGGGGTAGTTGAAATCACCCATTATTAGGGTGTTGGGTTGTACCCTAATAGTTTCCAGTGTATCAAGAAATGAGGAGTGGGAATCCTGGGGGATGGTGGGGGGTCTGTAGCAAGCTACAATTTGGATTGCGGTCTTGCCCAGAGTTAGTCGCACTTGGATAATCTCTGATGCATTATGCTGTGCAACTAGCCTGGAGGTGTGGATATCCTTAATGAATATGGACACGCCTCCACCTTTAGTGCTTCGTTCCAGGTTAGGTGGCCAAAAGGTGTGGTATGAATTATAGCCTGGTAATGCAGAGGTGCTCTCTGGAGCTTTGAACCAGGTCTCTGTTACTGCACAAATGTCAATGTTCCCCATTTTAAGGAGTGCCTCGAGTGAGTGCATTTTGAGGTTTAGACTTCTAGCATTGAGTAGCATTACCCACAGATTTTGCTTCTTGTACCTGTTACGGTGGTGAATTTGTCATTTGAACCTTGCCTAAAAAAGGCACTATAGGGGTGGTTAAGAGTCTTAGCCAGTATCCAGAATCTCAAGGGTGACAGGTACAGGCCATCTCTGGCAAAGCATCGTGATCTGTCGATCATGTCGTCCCAGGCAGACAAATACTGGATCCCCTTAGAATGACACCAGAAGCTTAGTCAATTGTTGAAGTCAATTATTTTGTCATTCATTGTAGGCTGTGTAGAGATCATTAAAGCTTCTGTGGTGCTGTCTTCTTTCAGAAGCTGATGGAAGTATGCCTTCCAGCTACCTTTGATATCATGTTGGTGTGCGGGTTGTTATTAGCATCCCTTATGAAGAATGTTTGATGATTATAATGATTATCTTTGTGTCTTTGCCTTGCAACCTGATATAGTTTCTTTGTCCCATCTACTGAGTTACTTTTCAGAAACTAGTAGAGTGTCTCTGATGCCGTGTTTCTTAATATTGCAACTGCTTTGTTAGCCTCTTTGTCAGCCAACCAGTATTCCTTCTTAAACAGGTCCAGCTTTTCTATCTACACCTTTTACTGCCCTCCTTTATTTTGATGACTTCCTGGACTTCTGCAATCCACCACCAGCTCTCCTAAAGTACCTTACTTCCATATCTGGCTCAGCTGCATATATTTTCTATAGTCACTGCACATGCCACCTTGACAGGTTGCCATCCTTCAACTCCACCTATTTCCTCTTCTTCTTGAAGTATTACTTCCATGAACTCTTGTACTTTCATTGCAGTCAACCTCCAGGTGTTCGGCCTAGTCTCTCTGGACCCTGGAGCCTTCACTGACAACTGATTGCAGCTGAATGAGGCCATCAGTGGTTTACGCTGTGAACCAACTGATTCACTGGAGATGATTTTGCAATCTAATTGCAAAATGCAACATAAATACCAGCACTAAGAGGGTTGTAAATGCAAAAGCAGGAAAAAATAGACTTTAGCTGGTTATCTGACACTCCTTTGAGAAAACAAAGAGGGAGTTGGGAGGGTGGCCTAATGGTTAAAGTGTTTGCCTTACAAACACAAGGTGCAGGGTTTGAGTCTCACAAGGGATAATTGGCTAGGCTTGAAATGGCTCGCAAGGGCAGTTAGCTTAGTACTATGAACCTATGACATGGTGAGAAGAGTTATGCACTGTAGTCAGGCCACTGACATGATTTACCTGTGGAAATGGTCTATGGAATAGAACAGAAAGTGAGCTGGCTGAAAGTGTGGAAGGTCGTCTGTTGTGTAGAGCTGAAGAAACAGTGCCAGGTGAAGTAATGTAGTAAGTACGTCTGCATTAACTAATTTACACGTCACAGCAAATTTATACTTTTTATTGATAGACATCCAGATGAAGTAAGACAACTGAGTTCAAAGTAACAAGATAGAAATGGCAACATGTATATTTTTTTTCTGAAAGGCCAGTAACCTTTTTTGAAATTTTCAGATGAAGCCAGAATCATCAATGGCAGACTGTATTCAAGTTGGAACAGAGAAATTACACTTATAATAGGATAAAAGGCTTCAGAAGAAAGCACAGGTGTATAAGACGTGATCACACATGTATATTTGGTGGGCAATGGATGAAAACGGCTCTTTTGGGCTGCACAACTTACCCATTTGACAAGCAAATCAACAAGAATCTGTCACGCAAACATTCTGTCACTAGAACGCATGCAGCATAAGGAACTACGAGACAGAAAAGGGATTTCCATGGTCTGGTGAGCCTCAATCGAGTAACAGAAAATGTGATTTAAATCTATAAATGTAGCTTTACACCGTATGACTTTGGTAGATGTTATCGGGGGGTCCACTGCATGGGGAGTATGGGAGAGCTCGACTTCTTCTTTACACAGGGCCACTAAGTTCTTTCTCATTTTTTAAAATTTTCAACAAATTCGCTCTCAATCAACTGAGTCTCCCTGGACTGTTCTAGAATTGTTGGATATGCATAAATCCGGCAATACAGGTACACTTGTCAGAAATTAAATTGTTACTATGATATAAGGTAGAAAGAAAGTGACATGAAAAAACACAAACTAAACCAAATCAGTTGTTGTTGTGTCTTTCGGCTTATCCCGGTTAGGGGTCGCCACAGCGGAACTCCGGTCCGCTAATGTTTGGTAGTGGATTTTTACGTGCCGAGTTACTAGCCCTGATGCACAACCTTCAACGCAGGCACGCCCATTCATGCATGCCTCCACACAGACGGCGCTCTAACTGAGAATCGAACGGAACAACGTCTTGCTATGAGGAGACAATGCTACCGCAGCACCAAATCAGTATGTCTTGAAAACCTTCCACTGGGAAGTGAAGTTCAAAAAACAGCCAAAAGGTGGCAGATTCATCCTCTCCAATATGTAATCTGTCACTGATAACAAACATACGCAGTCAGGAAACCATCTCCTCAGTATACACGGAGGAAACTTCCAGATGGATAACAATTACGATTGATTGAAGGTGCTTGCTTTGACAACTCACATCAGGAAGGCTAAAGAACAAAAGAAGAAGCATTCCTTGTTTCAGACACCTGACAACACTATGCTTTCTTTTTTCATGCAGTATAATTCTCTTTTCTCTACTTTAACCCTGCAAATAGTACTGAATGTTATCCAAAGACCACTGCTGCTCAAGGAACAGCGAGTTGCCTGGTTATTTTTTAAGTTACAAAAAAGCTGTTGTCTTCCAGACTTTCACCATATAAGACAGTTCTGTCACTTTTTTCCTTACACAAGAGATGTTTCTGGAGGTATTGGAAGAAATGTCATGATGAATAACTGGTGTTACTCCTTATATGCAAAAAAAGCCATTGTGTAATATATACTACCTGTGGTTTTACACATGTAATCTGTAAATGCAGTCTGCTGATATAAAGCCGCTATCAGGATTAGTAATGTCAGGGATATAATCAACAACCTAATGGCTTGCTTACCCATAACAGGGTAAATGTGCCAAATTTCTTGATATGGTCAATATTTATGATGTGTTGGCAGAGAAAAAGCTTCTTGTTACGTGTAACTGCATGATATAAAAAAGATAAGCCCCCCCCCCCCCAAAAAAAAACTCTAAAATGGGAACTTGTACTTCAGAGTTTGATAGAATAGGGGAAGAATAAATAGCTTGTGCCCAAAACTCCAAAATAATTATAAAAAGTTAAATATATTTACAAATAATGTCTCCTTTTTCGGGCTTAAACATATTCATTGTATTTATACATTTATTAACCCGTCAAGTTCATTAGTCTGACGACCCTTATCAAGCATGACGCAGGCCACAAGGCATACGAAAAGTACAGTTGTGTAAGTTGAACTTACTGCAACAGAAGGCATTCCAATGATCACTGCTACAGTAGCCTTAGCTATATGGGTTAAAACATGGATATAACAGACAGCCATCTTTCAAAGCTTCAGTGTACCTTTGATGTACCCAAACTGTCAAGCAACTCGAGCCGAGTTAACTAAAAGACAAGTTTGGGCACAAAGCCCTTTACAGCTTTCCTGGAAAGATGGAGGCTGCGCCCTGAAAGAACTATACTAGGAACAAAAAAACATAAACATCCACACCAAAGCAATGTCTTTTGGCTTTTCCTGATTAGAAGTCACCACAGCAGATCACTGGTCCACAGACTGATTGGCAGTGGATTTTTTTTTTTACGGTGCCAAGTTGCCAGCCCGACACCCAACCTTCACAGAAGGAACACCCACATGCACACGCACCTACCTGCATGTCTCTAAAGCTCACTCAGCCACAGGGAGGACATGCAGATTCACACAGTAACTCCATCTGAGAATCGAACCAAAGAACCTCTTGCTATGACGCGGTAACGCTAACCACTGCACCACCACGGCCACACTTACACCCTGCATTAAAAAAAAAAAAAAAAGAACGGGGGACAGAGCAATGATCAATACAAAAATCATCATCAATTTACTGCTCAAGCAGGATTCATTTTTGCTTGTATGTCTTACTTTTGTGTCCTGCAACAGTTTTAAAACAACTGCTTAAATGATAGGTATAACTTTTATTCATATTTCAGTGTTTAAAAAAAGGCTCTAGATGTAATCATAAGATACAGTCATCTCTTTCAGTCACTATACCTGAAAATCTGCAGTATCAGTGTAAGGATTTTGACCAGAACCTTGCAAATTCACCAGTTTCTGCTTTGTTGCCATCAGCCACTGCCACAAGTCTAGGTAGTCTCTGTCAAACTGCTCATGTTGGGAAGCTGACTCCTTATATCTCTTTATCACACTCTAGAAAGAAAGCAAACGTTTTGTCAGAAAAGGATCATTTTACCTTCACAATGAGTCACATAGGTAATTGTGTCCATATATATAACTGCAGTGAGGTCTGTGTATGCATAATGACTTTCATTTGGTGAAAATTTCTATAAATTATTGCTGTACAAACAAATAAGGTTACATATCAAGGAAAGGGAGCTAGTTCTGCTGGCATATGTTTTTGTACCACTCAACCAGCATGAATTCATTGCCAGAGGGAAGGTCCCTAGTTGGAGAGTAGTACTGTAGAATGTTCTCTAATGTTGATCATTTTCTGGTGAATATAAGAGGTTATGTACTGTGTTTAGTTGTGAGTATGTAACTTGGTTACATAATTTGAGACAATTTAGTTGTTTTAGTGCAAAGCAATGATGTGTTTTTATAAGGAAGGTTGGTTCCAAAATCTAGCTACTTTGCTGTAGCATGTAGTCAGTTTAGTTATATAGGCAATAACTAAGTGTGTTAGAATAAGGGAAGAATAAATGAGTGAAAAATGTAGGTTTATGCTAAGGAAATCTCTGCAGTGTCTGTAAGAGAGCTAAGTTTCTGGTGTATTTTTTGATGGAGTGTTGTATGTGATAGTCAAACGTGAGGCTGTCATCGGTTTTAACTCCCAGTAGTCTGGTTTGAAATGGTTTCTATTACTGTGTTATTCAAAGAAGCGAACTGAAATGTGTTTTTTGGTTATTGAAATTGAGGTAAAAAGCATAAGTATTTTTTCCTTATGGAAGGGGGGATTGAGAACTAATTGAGAGTTTTTAAGCCATGATTCAGTGTCAGTGAAATACTCTTTAGTGATCTCCTGGAGATTTGTTATAACAGGGGTGTAGATCATTGTGTGTATTGTACCTAGTCAGCCACTGTAGGTAGATACCACATGCATATAAGTTACTGAGCATGTGCAAGATCAGTGCTATTTTGTATAGTCAGTCAGAGTGAGTGTAGGCATGAATGGAGATGCACATGCGAATGCGTTTGAAGTAACTAGTCAGTCAGCTAGCTTAAATATATGTTCCAGTTACAGCTCCTGATATATTTATGTGCAATAAACAACTTGAACCTATCACAGTGCCTCAGTGTCTCATATGAATACAACAGACATGCAACATGGTGTCAGAATGGGATCTGAAGTGAAGCATCTCACAATCCGTGACGAACGAAGTTAGAAGTGGAGGAATATACAGGAGCCAACTCACAAACAGGTCAGTGATTATTTACAGGTACTTAAACTCGTTTAAGTGATTTGCAGTCGCTACTTGTTTGGTGAAGCATTCAAAATTTTCAAAATAATTATCAAAATAAACACAATGTCTGAAATAGCAACATACTGATAATCAAGTATTCAAAATAAAAAAAAATGTTCAAAATAATTTTTGAAGTGTTAAACTGTATAAAAAGGCTAAAACAACCACATTTTTTTGCAATGTACTACTTTTTCACATTATCTTAAACTTTTCAAGGTATCCAATATTTCTGGAATGTTTGCAGTGTTTGCATTGTTAAAGTGAGGCAATTTCAGAGAGATTGTTGTACAATTCATCATAATTACAAGTACCTGGTCTATGCTTATATTTAAACAAATTTTATTATGGCAGAGGGATTTCACAGACCTGAACCGCTGATGTTTAATAGTACTATTGCTGAGAACTGTCAAGTGTTTGAGCAAGAATATATTGTATTATGGAGCTATTCTCACCTTTAGCAGCTATGTATTGAATTATGTTGACTTTGAACTATGCAGCTTTTACTTTGTACTATGTATTCTGTATTATGTATTTTTATTCTTTGTACTATGGAGCTTTTCTCCCCGGGCCTCCACTGAAAATGGGCTCTTCGAGCCCAGTGGACCTCCTCGGTCACCAAACTGGAAATAAATAAATAAATAAATAAAATATTTTCATACAGGTTGCATTTTCTGATAAAGATGTACAAAGGCATTTTATGCTTCTTAATTTAACTGGCTCAGAAGTCATTGAAAGGGAACGCTCATTTGTGTGTGCACCCGTTGTGTATGAGGGGAGGGGGGAAAGCCACCATATTGTGATACAGACTGAAACGCAGGAAGACCCTGTGTACTTAAAATGTACATTTAGAGAAATCTGTAACCCTCAAAGGAATATTACAATGGAAAGGCACATGTTTTACACAAGAAATACAAAGCCTGGTGAAACTGCAGCACATATTACTGACTTAAGAAATAAAGCAAAAACATGCAGATTTGGTGATCTGAGAGATGAGTTGATAAAAGAAAGGCTTGTGTGTAGTGTTAAAAATGATGCAGTGAGAAAGATTTTGCTTTGAGACAGAGATTGAACGTTGAGCAAAGCCATAGAGATTTGTCAAATATATGAGCTTACAGAAAAGCATATGGATATGCTTACAAATGAGAAAAACCTGCATGTAGTGTCTGCCAGTTGTTATCCCAAACCATGTTGTTAGCTGTCATAATTGTGGAGGCAGTCATGAACCTAAACAAAATAAGTTATTAGCTTTTGGTCAGCAATGCCATAAATGTAAAAAGTGGAATAATTTCAAAAGGGTTTGCAAGTGTAAAGTGGCACATACTTTTATTAAAAGAGAGCATCCGAAGAAGCACATAAATAAGTTAGACAGCCATGAGCAAACTTTCTATTTTGATGTTGTCTCTGTGATTGATGAAACAGTTAACACAGTAGATTACCAGTTGGCAGCAAAGAATGAAATATTTTGTATTGTACGGATTAATGGGAGCCTGTAAAGCTTAAAGTAGACACTGGATCCAAGTGCAATGTTATATCAGCACAAATGTTTGCTAAAGTAAAAGCTGGTGAGAAGCTTGATTCAGCAAAGTGTGCAATACTAGTCGCTTATGGTGGTGAAGAGATTCAAACTGATGGTGCAGTAGTTCTGACATGCCATTCTGCTAGGAACAGCAATGACTTGCAGTTTTACATAGTCAAAAGACATGTGCAGTCACTGTTAGGTCTCAAAGACAGTCTGAGAACGGGACTGATTTCATTTAGTAAAGAGGTTCACCATATAAGTCTGAATAGCAGCAATAGTTTCATACAGAATATTTTTAGTGAATATTTTGATATTTTCACAGACGAGCTTGGTAAACTTTTAGTCACATATTCCATGAAGTTAAACCATGAAGTAAGTTCAATTGTCAGACCATCAAGGAAGATTCCAGTAGCAATGGAGAGTGGAGTAAGCGCACTAGACAAAATGGTGCATTTGGGAGTAATCACTCTAGCAAAAGAACCGACTGAATGGGTATCCTCCATAGTTGTAGCTCATAAGGAAAGCTCAGATGATATTTGAATATGCATTGATCTGAGAGATTTAAATAAAGCACTTAAACATCCTCATCATCTGATGCGCACAGTCGAAGAAGTAGCTGCTCTCATGCAAAATGCCACTGTTTTTTCTGTCTTAGATGCAAAGAGTTCAATTTGGCAAATTTTGCTGGATCATAAATCTTCATCGTTAGCCACTTTCAGTACACCATTTGGTAGATACAGATTTTTGAGAATGCCATTTTGGATAAATTCTGCCAGTGAAGTATTTAAACTTGAGATGGAGCAATTTTTTTCAGGTTATCCATGTGCTATCATAGTAGACAACATTATTGTATAGGGCAATGGTGAAGCTGAGCATGACAAAAACCTAAAGAAAGTTCTAGATAGTACTCGTGAAGTACATCTTAAACTGACTCCACAGAAATGTAAATTCAAACTGAAAGAAGTTGCTTATGTGGGTCACTTGTTTACTAGTTCTGGCTCACAACCAGATCTGTCTAAGCAAACAGGAGTTCTTGAAATGCCAACTCCAAAAAATATCACATCTTTACAATGTTTTCTTGGTATGGTCACCTATTTAGGAAAGTTCATCTCAGACCTGAGTGAGCTTTCAGTACCAATACATGAGTCGACACGCAAAAATGTAAACTGGTCCTGGTTGTAACAACACCAAAGAGCATTTGACATTCTGAAACCGAAAATTGCCATTCCACCTACATTGAGATATTATGATGTTCACAAACCTGTAACTCTTACGTGTGATGCTTCAAAGTATGGTATTGGTGTATCATGTCTTCAAGAAAGCATACCAGCTGCCTATACATCCAAAACTTTAACCCAAACTGAAATGCATTATGCACAAATTGAAAAAGAGCTTTTGGCAGTAGTGTTCACATGTTCGAAGTTCATTGATTATATTTACGGCAAATCTATTCAAATAAAGACTGATCACTGACCTCTGGTGACAATTCTGAAAAGACAATACATACAGCCCCAGCATACCTGCAGTAGATTATGTTAAAATTGCAAAAGTTCAATTTCAATATTGTCTATAAAAAGGCAAATTTCTATACCTTGCCGATGCTTTGCCAAGTGCTCCCGACAAATAACAGAGCAGAATGACAATGAGAAAGCAGACTTTGAAGTCATGGAAGTCAGAAATTTTTCCTCATCAAATCCTGATGAACTCAAAAATTACACAGCCTCAGACCCAATTCTCAGAAGCTGTACCATTTTATCAGTCAAGGATGACCAGCATGACAAACTAGTCTACCACCTGACATACAGAAGTATTTTCCTTACAGAGATGAGCTTCTGATGGAAGATGGAATTATTATGAAAGGTCCTAAAGTGGTAATTCCTACAGCATTACAACAGGAGTATATCAAAATTTGCATCTTGGTCACCCCGGGTACTGATTCTACCAAAAGAAGGACAACAGGCATACTATTTTGGCCTTCTATGTCAATAGATATAAAGAAGGAAACTCTAGCATGTTCCATTTGCAATAGTACCAAATCGCATCAACAAAAAGAACCACTTTTTTCAGATTCCTGAACTGACATGGTTAACGGTTGCTATTGATATTTTCGAATGTAATGGTTAACATTATTTAGTGTTAGTAGACTCTTTTTGGAATGGTTTGAAGCTGACCTTCTTTCTAAGTTAACATCCAGTATTGTCATTATGAAGTTGAAGAGACATTTTTCTGTCCATGGTAGTGTGCACAAAGTTATATCTGACAATGGTGCACAGTTTACACATCAGCAATTCAAGAATTTTACTGAGTCTTGGGATGTTGTCCATGTTACTAGTAGTCCTGATTCCAATGGATTAATTGAGTGTGCACTTCAAAATGCGAAACATTTGTTGGAGAAATCCAAGAGAGATGGTTCCGATGATTTTCTTAACCTACTTAATTTCAGAAGTATTCCTCAAGATAATTTGCTTGGTTCACCTACTCAGAAATTAATGTCCAGATGGATAAGGACAACTTTATCAATCAGTAAACAACTGTTAGTACCAAATGCAAAGAACAACCGAATGAGCAAGACTCAACTTTTGAAAAAATGCCACTCAAAATGGTTGTACTATGATAAATCCAGCAAACCTCTTAGACCATTAAGATGAGATGGTGAGGATGCAGACATCTAAAGGATATGACCGACTGGGTATCATCAAAAACCTTTGCAAAGAACTGGGATCTTACATCATACAATCTGATGGAATGGATTTCAGAAGGAATCCAAGACACAAACTACCAGCCTCTGAACCAGTGACCCAGCAGATTGCCTGTGCCAGAGACTCTATTTCTCAGAGCGAGTTCCAGAGGACAGTGTACTTTCTTCAAGTAATCAAAAAATTCCCAGAGACCGTCCCTGTTGATACACCCAGTCTAAATTTTTATGTGACCAGATTGGGTAGAATTTCCACACCCTATCCGAAATACACAGTGACTTGGACTTGAATTTATTTGTTGTTAAATGTTGATGTGATATCTAGCTTGTAAAAATATCTTGTTCTCCTATTGCATGTCGAACAAATCAAAGAGGGAGGATGTAGACCACTATGTGTGTTGTACCTACTCAGCCACTGTAGCTAGATAGCACATGTATATAAGTTACTGAGCATGTTGAAGATCAGTGCCATTTTGTATAGTCAGACTGTTTACAGGCATGAATGGAGATGCACATGCAAGTGTGTTTAAAGAAATGAGTCAGTCAGTTAGGTTAAATATATGTTGCAATTACAGCTCCTGATGTGTTTATGTACAATAAACAACTTGAATCCATCACAGTGCCTCAGTGTCTCATTTGAATACAAGAGACATGTGACAAGGTTGAGCAAATAAGGGTTGAACTCATTGTCACATTGCAAAGTGGCAAGTTTACTGGTGGTATGAAGGTTGTTTATGAAAATGTTAAACAGAAGGAGCCTAGTATTGACCCTTGAGTGACACCAACGGAGACTGGTCGAAATGGTGAGAGATCATTTTGCCGTCTAACTGTCTGCAGTTAACTGGATAAGTAGCTATGGAACCAGGAGAGAGAGGAATGAGTGAGAGCAAGAGGAACACATTTAAAAAGAATTTTGTTGTGGGAAACAGCATCAAATGCATTGCATAAGTCAAGGAAATGTGAAGAGAGGAGGTTGCCCTCATTCCTATATAGGTTAATGATGCTTGTGAAACTAAGAGGAGCAGCTGTAGTATTGTGGTTGGGTTTGAATCCATGCAGGGGCTGTAGTATTGTGGTTCGGTTTGAATCAATGCAGGGTTCTGGATAGGAGATTGCTGTTAAGTTATCTTTTGCTAAGCTGTGCATCAATAGAGTTCTTCAGAATTTTTGAATGAAGTGACAGGACTGCAGTAGGTTTATTGCCTGCAAACTCAGTTGAAGTACCCCCTTTGTGAAGCGGTACAATGAAGTATTTTTACCAGATGTGGGGACATAGTTTTCGGTTAGTGACTGTCTTATGAAGATGAAGACAGGGAAAGCTAATGCCTTTACAAGAAATTTTTAAAAATTTGGAGGGCAGGTTGTCAGCAGCCAGGGTTGCTGTTTTTTAGTTTACTTAGAAATTTTATTATAGCAGAGGTTTTAACAGGCTGAAGTTTAAACAATTGTAACCATTTTCCTAAAACAGTAGGGACAAGGGGAAAGGTGACTGCTGTCTATCAGGACTGCCTATATAAAATGGGAGTTGAATTAAGTAGGAATGGAATCATTATTATGACTGATAGTTTGGCCAGGCTGTAATAGCTTCTTTATGGATGACCAAATTAATTTGGGAATACACTGCTGTTGATGCTGGAGGTTGATGATTTATTGACAGTTTTAACATGGCATTTAGTGCATTTTCTGAGGTGCCTAAAATTTTCAAAGACATTTTGTGTTTTGTTTCTGTGCCATTCCTTCCAGGATTTCTCTCTCTAGCATAAGCTGCTTGATTTCCTTTATCAGGCATGGTGTGCTATTTTACCCTTTTCATTTTTACAGGGCTAGATAATTTAGTATTTTCAGAAAGGTGCAACTGAAGTAAGATACTGCATCACATATAGGCATCAATTTTAATACATTTAAGTTACAGAAGGTCAAAGTTAAAATTAATGTTTCTTTGTTAAATTTGGTTAGCTTTCATATTTGATTGTAAATTCCTTGTTTGAGCAAACTGTGTGTTGCTCCTTAACTATATGAATCAGAAGCGAATGACTACTAGTGTCTGGCAAGCATCTGCAGGATTTCACCTTGTTAGGTTTGTTTGTAAGAATCCAGTCTAATATGGGCTGCCTGTTAGTATTTTTGTTGAATCTCATGATAAACTTTATCCGGGTGAAACCATGTAAGTTTATTGAGTCTTTGGGGTTGCCATTGACGATGGATTCCAAGACTATGCTGAGTATGAAGAGTATGCTAGTATGAACGTTTCTTTTTAGATGTTATCAGGCATGCAGTGGAGAATGTTTTCTGCTCTGGTAATGTTATTATCTGGTGTGGCTTACAGTGCTGAGACACATATGGTCTTTTGAAATTAATTCTAAGGTATGAAAGCAGAAGTTAGAATTAATTAATTTTGGGATATTTTTGTAAAACTGGGTTATTCCTGGGTGTTAATGATGGCTACCTGCTCTTTTATGTTTTATATCCATTCCGAACATGTTGAAGCCAAAGGGAATGATTTCATTGACAAGTTATTTCTTATCTTAACCAGGTATTGGTGAAACTAGTATATCCAGGCAGTAAAAGACCAGTTATGCAAAGACATCTTGAATTTTGTTGCAGATACTTTTGAGATTCATGTAAAAAAGCAGTAGATTAGAGTCACATGTTGATGGAGAAAATGTGATGGGAATATTGGATGTTAAAAGAGGAAGATGCAGTGAGTAGTCGTTGTATGGGGCCAGGATTTGAGTTATCATCCCCACTGATTTTCTAAGCGGAACTGGTGGTAATAGAGGTATAGAGGTTTAGAGTCACTGACATTGGTATTTAAGTGTTACGGAAACTTTCTGAGTCATGGCTTCTGATTTGCTATTGAGAGTTTGCTACAGGCTATCTAGAGTTGCAAGCTCTGTAACATCATGACTCAACTTTCCTGCTTTAAATTATTAATTTCCATAACTATTTCCTTATTTAAAGTCAGAACTGACTAATTTCGATAAACCTTACCCAGGAAAAAACACAGACACTGAGGTCCCCTTAGACTTTTCAGAAGAACTTTGCAAACACTTTACAACAAGCACATCACTTTCACCTCACGTGTTGTTTTGAAAATGAAAAGACTTTCTCACCAGCTTTTATTTCAACTAAAGCAAATTAAAATCTTACTCTGGGTTACCACATAGGTCTTAATTTTTCACTTAGTATATTATTTGCTACTAGCAAATAACTGGCAAAATAAAAAACATGCATGGCAAAATGCTACGCAATCACTACTCACAGAATCACTTAACGTTCACTTTCGGACAGCATGTGTCTATGATATGGCTTTGTCACATGGTTTACTAATTCATTCAAAATTTTAAATGCATGATATCTTAATCTCCCCCTACTCCCCACCCCACCCCAAAGGCTGATAATGGAAATACATCACTTTGGAAGAACAGTTACTTCTTAACTTTGCTAAACACTTCCAAAAGCAGTCTCAGTTCTGGTAGCCCAATTTTCTTACCCCCTTTTTCCATGTTATTTCACTTTTCATTTATTTATTCAGCTGACAAACAGGAGGATCACCTTACATCAACTAGCTTTATGACACATCATTGGCATTCCAGATGGAACTGAACAACGATTCTTAGTATAAGAAAAGTTAGAATGTACAATAACCAGAGAATAATACTTGAATTTATATCAATTCTGCTACATCATATAGGCCAACATATGACAAAATGCAAAATATGACTTTAACATCACAGGCACAAAAATGTAAGACATGCTGTTTATAAAACTTAAGTAGGTGATACCTAACAAAGTAATAGTGAGGAAGTAGCAGAAAATGGCTAACAGGTTTAGCTGTTATTAAGCATGTGTGGTTGTGTGCATTCTGGAAAGAAATGGTTAAAGGGTGGCACTAAGAACTGTGTTAACTTCTGCTGATAACGTCCTAGTAGCCATCTTAATGTGAATTTAGAGATATAAAGAAGGCAACACAATCTATGTAGCATTCACTTCATGAAAGTGTCTGCATTCAGGAAGGCATTTGTATATAGTCTGTGCAGAATGCCTAATGAAAAGTGTTTTTCCTTATGTCACCAGCCTATATTGTGCAATATTAATGTGTGCACACTGTATTCATTTTATCTGTTTTATCCAAAATTTCCTATATGAGGACCACAGTGGTGCAGAATATTCTAGTGAACATATAGCTACATTAATAAATATAGGAATTAGTGGTCAATGCTCGTAAGTTGTTATCTGGTTTTGAAACAGAATGGATATGAGTGCTAAACACTAATTTTGGGAGAAATAATCAGCTTTCAGCAGGGAATATTGCTTATAGGTGGGGACTAAAACTTGATTTGAAACAATGAGGATGTATCTGGGGGACCTAGAAAATATAACAAAAGAGGGTAGATTTCTGAAGAAATTTATGAAAATACTTGATATGAAAGAAGTAAATTCAGTAGTAGGAACTCACAGGAAAATGTACATATTATTCTCAAAGGTAGATTAACTGGGCTAGACTAGACAGAAATTATATTTCACAGGAGCATGTGCATTTAACTGAAAGCTTTGACACACATCCAATAACGATTTCAGATCATGTGACAATAACAGCTAAGATAAAAAAAGTAATGCAGTACAAATGAGACACTTGTACTTCTCCACCTACATGTTAAAAAGAGAGGTATTTAATGAATGGGTAGTGGAAATTATTCATAGGTTCATAGGTTGGTACTAGGCTATCGGCCCTAGGGCCTATACAAGCCTAGCCATGACAATTCACTGGCCATTTCTTCCCACACTATTTACTTCCCTGGACCCCTGCGACCTCTCACGAGTTATAAGGGAAGATAGAAACTACTTCAGATGTCACAGCTAGTGAGTAGGATAAATTAAAAGTGGAGTTTAAAAAAAGGGAACAAATAAAAGAAAAATATGGCTAAAAAGTAACAAGAATTATTTGGAGGGGTAGACAAAGGTCAAAGTACTGGAGAATAAGGGGAATCTCACAGAACATGAAGAGGAACAACTGCATAGTGATAAAAAAATAAGGGAGCATGTGGATGTTGTTTTGTCTTTCGGCTTTTCCCGGTTAGGGGTCGCCACAGCGGAACTCCGGTCTGCTAATGATTGGCAGTAGATTTTTACGTGCAGAGTCGCCGGCCCTGATGCACAACCTTCAATGAAGGTACAATCATTCACGCATGTCTCCACACAGAAGACGCTCTAGCTGAGAATCGAACAGGACAATGTCTTACTGTGAGGCGACACCGCTACCGCAGCACCACCACGCATGAATTTAGAAAGATTGCTGTTAAGCCATGCTTTTTGATAATAATTCCAGAGTGCAAAAACTTTTAGCACAATGACTTAAGCAACAGAAAGTAGAAAGGGTTGTTTCTAAAGTTAGAAAGCCTATAATAAGAAAAATAACACGTGATCATGTACTGGTAGTAGAGATGTTTTGGAAATTTTATGCAAATTTGTACAAGGCAGAGGAATGTGGAAATCAAAAAAAAGGAAAAATGGAAATATCTATGGAAATCTTAGGTATACCAAGTATAGAGGTAGATGAGGCTCAACAGTTAACAGTTAAGACAGGAGGAGATGAGATAAAAACTGTGACGTATAATCAAACTGCAGGAAAGTATCCAGGAATAGATTGTATTCCTGTGGACGCCTGGAAGTTAGGAGGGAAGAAAGTGATAAAGATCTGGAAGGTTTTAGCAGTATTTTAAAAGGAGAGGAAGCACCAGCATCCTGGAAGAAAGCTGTGGTGGCTGTAATACTTAAAGACAGTAAAGGCCAATTAGACCCAGCTTCATATAGGCCCACTTCAATTTTAAATCAAGTGTTTATGTCTATAATAGCTAAAAGAATGGAAAGGTGTTGCCAAAATTGACTAATATGGTTAATGGGTATATGAAGGATTGGAGGCAAAGTATGAGGGTTCCTCTCTGATAAGTTATGTCTGAGCAGAGGAGCCAGGCATGGCTGTCCTCTTTCTGCTTTGCTATTTGTGTCATATTTAGCACCAATGACAAAGTAAATAAGGGACTAAGAAATTCAAGGATATAATTGTTATTGTAATCAGGAAAAGTTGGCTTTATTTACAGATGATATTATTTTGTACTTGATAAAACCAGAAAAGGACATCTGACTGTTGTAGAACATTCTGAACCAGTTTCAAGTCTTTTTGGAATATAAAAATAAAGACAAAATGAAGGCTACAAATGTAAATTATGTACCCATACATGAAGTGTTTCAGCAATACCCATACTTATGAGGACATGATAAAATTAAGTTTTTAGGAGTATGGATCAAAAAGGATTCTGTTATGGCAGCTAAGGATATGTGGGAATACTTTATTTATTTATTTTATTTATTTAACATTTGTTAACCGGGAAAGTCCGACTTGGAACAAAGTCAATTTTCAGCAGAGGCCCGGGGAGAAAGGCTCCAGATGCATGTCTTTGTAATGTGGGAGGAAACCAGAGCACCCAGAGAAAACCCACACGAACGCAGGGAGGACATGCAGACTCCACACAGAAGGCACCTCAGCCGAGAATCGAACCAGAGAACCTCTTGCTGTGAGGCGACAATGCTACCGCTGCAATAGACTAAACAAAAGACAATACAAAAACTGAAAAACTGGAAGCTCTTATTTATGGCTATGGATAGCAAGATACAAGAAGTGAAAACATTTTTAGTCCCTTTAACTTTATATACAGGTCAGACATATTTTTATCAAGTGGAAAAGAAGTTGTGGACAGTAATTAATAAAGAGTTGAAGGATTTTAACTGGGAGGGGAAGAAGGCAAGGGTGAAGTGGAATATGTTGATCCTTCCAATAGAACAAGATGATTTAGGATTGCCTGATTTGAATGAATGTTTTAGCACTACACTGTTAAGGCTCTATACATAACACAAGCAGAAAGTTGTAATTCACAGTGGAAAGGGGGGATAAGGAAGTGGGTTGGACGGGGGAAGTGAAAAAAAAAATAAAGAGAGAGTGGAATTTTGAATAGAGATCCTGGAGGGGGGAATTAAAAAATAAAGAGAGAGTGGAATTTTGAATAGAGATCCTGAAGAATAACAACAGCCATACAGAATATTATATTCATAAAGTACCAGAAAGTATTCTAAGAATGGAGAAAGCAGATTCTGGTAATAGGGATGACGGCAACTAGGGGTACAGATAACAGACAAGAGGGGACTGTAAGAGGCCAAGAGGACATTTGGACTGCAGGCTAGAGACTGTCTTCCCTATCAGGGATTGCTATCAGAGAACAGGCAAAGAGAAAAGAGAGTTTTTAGATGAATCTAGAACAGAAGCTGTTGTTAAAAAGGGATAATTAGTAGGGCATATAAAGTACTCCATAACTGTAGGAATCAATCAGAGGCGGTTAGAAAAGGTTGAGAAGAGAGATTGGATAAGCAGTTCACAAGAAAACAATGGAAGGACATATGTAAGGCTTCCAAATATGCAACAGAGTCTAGAAGAGTTGGGATTTTTGCTTGGAAGTGTTTGTGTAGGTATTTTTGTACCCCAAGCAGACTCCAAAGATTTTTTTTCTTAGGTAGATGGCAAATGTTGGAGGTGTGATGGGGAAGAAAGAGATAATTAGCAGCATACATCTTGGGAGTGTAATGAGTTGGCAAATTTAAAAAATTCCATACAGAGTACTCTGCCAGAAATATTGGGTGAGCAAATGGGTGTAACTAAAGAAATTATTTTTTGAGCTGAGATACGGGATCTGAATCTAAGCTTAATTCTGGTGGCTGCCAAAAAAGCATTTACTAGAAAATGGAAATCAAAGTAAAAACTAACTGAATACTATAACAGAGACAAAAGAACTGGAAGTGGGATCTTTAGAAAAGGATAGGTGCAAATCATACATAATAAAAATGGAAATTGTGGGAACAGTATATCCAGAGCTGTGTTTTGGAGGAGGAGGAGTGAGGTTTGGGAGAGGGCAGCAGTTGATCAATTTACCTGATGTTGGATTGATGATGTGTATGAAAGAATATACATGATGTATAATGTTTGTAACTGTGAACATGTTAACGTAGTTTATTTTCTTTTGCATTGATACGTTTGCCTATGTCTTAAGAGGTAGTTCAGTAAAGGTGGTAAAAAAAAATTATAGCAATCCCCAAAATTCATCATCCAAGAATCCAAAAAACTCGTAGAAGACATAAATATGTTGCTCAATCTTGGAAAATTAGCCCTACACAGTCCACTCCCAACCAATAACTCACAAAGCACTATTTAACAGTCTAATTCAATTTTATAGAGTAAGCTAAAAACTATGCAAATCCAGCCATCTCACCCCAATCAATGAGGTCACAACAGGCCTTCACACTCATTCCACTGCCAACATCTACAATTAGAAAATACCTATGCACCCTTAAAACAACTACCACTGCCTCTGACCACCTTCCATCTGAATACCTCAAACTCTATGCAAGAGAAATACATCCCCATCTTATGGAAACAAATCCTATATAATACCCCACCATAATGGCAACTCATCAACTAAATGCACAAACTATAAACCAAAAGCCATTCTCTCACCCGTATCTAAAATCCTGGAAAGATGTATTCAGTCTTAACTTATTTCATATATAACTTAACATAACCTCCTTTCTCCCTCACAGCATTTTTCAGTTTATTTTGACTTATACTGCACTTTATCTGCACTGTATCCTTTCACTGTTATACTGTAAAACTGTTTAATTAACTGAGTGTGAACTGTTCTGTTGTTATATTTAAGTGTGCATCTGTTCTCCTGTGTTAAATCAACCTAAACAGAGTTTAAATATCTTTAGCATAGTCTGGTTACAGGTTTTGTTGTATCCAGATATGTTTGTGTGATTCCTGTGTTTCCTGCTATGCCATCTTGTGCTGGCTGGGGCCTACCTGCACTTAGTGGGAGTAAGTGAACTGGTTGGAACTGATCTGGCATAGGGTGTTTAGCTAAGAGCTCAGGGACAAGGGTTGATTGGTCAATTCCAGTGTTTCTATTTAACTTTCAGTTTTGTGGTACTTAAATCCCACTTTTATACAGGTTTGCACTTGTTTGCATGTCACACACCACCGCTGCACTGTTTTAATCCTTTGCGAGATATCTCAGCTGAATTTTCCCTTACCAGCACTCCTGTGTTAGTAAGGCCCTCCCTTACAGCTACTGAATTGATTTTATCCAGCCCTACTCACACCTATAGGCACTCTCTTCAGATAGTACCCACTCTACTATCCCTGACTTCTCTTCCACAGATTCTGACAACTACGAATGAACAATTTCCTATGGTTTCTCCTGCTAGTCTGTTGCTATGGGCATTCTGAGACACTGTAGCAACTGCCTCATGTACTAACACCTAAGAACACAATATGTGAGATATGCAATTACATTAAGAAACTAGAATCCTTGCTGTCTCAATCACAAGCCAGTACACCTGGCACTGAGAAAGTTGTCTGCTCAAACACCACAAATAACACACCTCTAACATCACCCACACCTGTACAACACACTCCCACATATGCGGACATTCTCAACAAAAATGTATGTAAACAAAAGAGACCTCCGAGGCAAAAACACACACGCACATCATAACCTACAGCACCAAACACCACAAAAAGTACACACGCCTGTATCTCACTGCCTCTAAGGTCCATCCACAAACCCAGCATGCTAGTCATAGGAAACTCTATTGTGAGACACACACACATGTGCCCTTCACCAGACTAGATGAGGAGAAAGTCACAGTAAGTTGCATGTCAGGTGCGAGAATCCCCCATATCACACACACACTCAAGTCTCTCAACAGCAGGTACTGTAATGAATCTGTCATAGTCCATGTTGGTGTGAATGACTTGAGACATACCTTTCTTGACTATATGAAGAGAGACATGATTGAGCTTGGTGAATATGTGTCTCAGGAGGTATGACCCTAGCCTTAAGCAGCATCCTACAGTCACCCAGAATGATGCCTCAATACAAACAGAAAATGATTGACTTTAACAATTGGCTTAGTTTCTGGTGTCATTCCAAGGGGATCCAGTACCTTGCAGCCTGGGAGGACATGACTGACAGACCACGATGCTTTGCCAGAGATGGCCTTTATCTGTCTCCCCTGGGCTTTAGGCTTCTAGCAAAGGCTCTTGCCTCCCCAGTAGTGCCTTTTTTAGGCAAAGTCATGAGGACAAATTTACCAAATGAGAAAAATTCTTCTAAATGAGCTTTAAAGGTCATGCTGCTAAAAGCTAGGAATTTTAACATCAAACTGCACTCATTGAAAGCATTCCTCACTCTGGAAGATGCTGACATTTCTGCAGTCACTGAAACCTGCTTCAAAGCTGCGGAGATCACCCCAGCCTTATCAGGTTACTCATCCTACCATACTTTCAGACCCTAAACAGAGGGCTACAAAGCCAAAGGAGGTGGAGTTTTAACATTTATCAAAGAAGTACAGACCTCCAGGCTGGTCAAACAATATGATGCACAGGAGACACTCCAGGTGCAGTTAATAGTTAACAAAACACCTATTCAAATCATAGCTAGCTACAGACCCCCCCCAACCATGACTCAGGATGCCCACTCCACCTATCTGGACTTACCTGAATCCATCAAGATTCAAACCTCTACCTTGATCCTGGATGACTTTAACTACCCAACCATAGAGTGGAAGACCTATTCTAGCGCAAACATGAATGCCCAGAGTTTCCTTGACTTCGTCAATGCCAGTACATTGGATCAGTTGGTTGATACCCCCATGAGAGGTGAAATATCCTGGACCTGGTACTAGCCAACATGAGTAGCCACTATAGCACCTCTAAAGTGTCATTCTCCTTGGTAAGATCTGACCATAAAGTGATCACTTTTGAAGTCACCATCTCCCCCCCCCCACCAGAGTCAAACAAAAAAACTTTTCCAAAGCTGACTACAGCCTCCTGAGAGCAGGTACAAGCAGCTTCACAGCCATCATCCCTTCAGCTGGAACTAGCACTAATGTCCAAGCCTACACCAAAAATCTATATAAGCACCTACATAGCTGCATGAACTCAGCAATACCTGACAGGACAAAATCATCTTATTCAAGGTTGAGTAAACCAGACTCTACAATAAAAGGAAAAAATTGCTGTCCAGGACCAAGAAGGAGCAGGTGCCAAGTTGGAAGCAATCTCTCCTTTGTCTGAACAAGCAAAAAAGGTTACTGGTGAAATCCTCTAAGGCTAACTTCGAGTCCAAATTGGCCACATCCACTATGGACAATCTCAAGGCCTTCTTCACATACATCCACAATCTCAAAGGTAACTCCCAAATCTGTTCTGAACTGGTTGTCAAGAAAACCGCACACACAAACCCCGTAGATATAGCCAAACTACTGGCAGACGGGTTCGGTGAAAACGTCATCACCCCCTGTCTCCCCATCAGTAAACCAGGACATCCCCAGCACCTGCACCCCTCCCCTCATCACCAGGGAGCAAGTCTTTAATTCCCTCTCAATGGCAAAAAATACAGCCTCCATGAGACCTGACAACATCCCTGGCTGCATTCTACATGAACTCAGGCAAGAGCTCTCAGCACCATTAGGCATCCTATTCAACCAAATCCTGTGCACCAGCTTTGTCCCAGCTAAACGGAGGACAGCCACTGTCATCCCTCTACACAGAGATGGAGCTTCCACAGACCCAGGCAATTATAGGCCCATCAGCCTAACTAGCTTGATCTGCAAGCCCATAGAATTCATTATCAAGAACCTTATAAACAAGGATATTTACAACCTCCAAATGCTTGACCCCACACAGTTTGGTTTTGTCAAAGGGAGATCATGCCTGTTAAACTTGGATGACTTCTTCAAAACAGTCCCCAAAGCCATGGGTGAGAGGAAGAGGGTGCACACTGCCTACCTTGACTAGCCAAAGTCTTCGACACTATTCCCCACTCGGGCATAATAGTTAAACTTTCCCAGCTAGGCATCAACCCATATGTTACCAGATGGATAGCTAACTGGCTCACTGATAGAACCCACTCAGTCAAAATAGGGGAAGCCACCTCTAGTAGTAGACCCGTAATGAGCAGCGTACCCCAAGGATGGGTTTTGGGGCCTCAACTGTTTAGGATTTACTTTTCTGAGATGCAAGCCAAAACCAGTGGCCTGTGGCTGACCAAGTTTGCAGATGACTGCAAGCTGGATGCTGTCTTAAATTCCCCTAGTGATGTGAACTTCCTTCAAGAGGGCCTTACCCATACTAATACTAATGACTGGTGCCAGAAGCATGGCCTCAAACTGAATGTTAAGAAATGCATCATTATCCCATTTGGGGAAAATGGTGTCTCCACTAATTATCGCAATAATAACAATGTACTAAGCATGCAGTCATTAGTGAGGGACTTGGTCACCCTGGTTAATAGCAACCTGACTTTTGACCACCACATTTCCTCTGCTGTATGGAAGGCTTTCTATATAGCCCACCTCATAAGTAAGGGTATTTCATCCAGGAACAAGGAAGTCATAAGATCCCTGTACTCCTCCCTTATCAGACCTATTATCGAGCACAATGCCCCCTTCGGCATGTACCTTGCCAAGCACATGCAGCAGCTGGAGAGACCACAGAGGTTCCTGACCAGGAAAATCCAGGGTCTCAAACACCCATCCTACACATATAGGCAAAAAGCTTTGTCCCTCTACTCAGTCTTGTACAGACTGCTTAGAGGTGACCTTTGTCTGGCATACAAGGCTGTCTCACACCCAGCCTTGATGGAGTTGATGCATATCTGTTAGTCAAACTCCACTCATGCAACCCACACGCAAGGCCTCAACCTGGTCTGTGACATTAATAGAACTTGTTGGCAGGACAGATTTGTTTCCCAAAGACTCCCCCATCTGTGGAATAGATTCTCTCTTCATGTCAAGCAGAGTAGCTCACTAGCCCTCTTTATGAGGAACCTGGATGACTGGCTGGGAAACAGAATATAGATCCCTGGGATCCCACCTGTGCCCCTGCTAGACAGGAGAAGCAAGTGCTGAGTTTGTGGGAACATGGACGAAATTCTTGGCTAGGCTTATAAGGGCCTCCAGTCCAATAGCCTAGTATCGTTCTATAAACCTATGAAGCGATGAGCATGGTTTCACATCCAATCACAGTAAACCAATGGTCTTCTGGGGTTCACAGATATAATAAATCACAATAGAAATTCAGGTCTTCTAACCTCAACCCTATTTCTGGAGATATTCAGGCATTTAACGTAGTTAATCATCAAATTATCCTAATTAAACTCTCTTCCTGTGGGCTATTACCCTCCTCACGTAACTGGTTTCTTAGTACCTCACTAATAGGTCACACTTAGTGAAATGGCAAGATAATTTCTCCACTTTCCTTCCTGTATCCATTGGAGTCACACAAGGCTCCATCCTAGGACTACTACTGCTTAACTGAGTTATCAACAACCTAACACAGTAGCCAAAAAGGCCACCATAGCACAATATGCTAATAACGCCAATCTAATATGTGCTGCTAGGACATTGCCCATACTCCCAACATTCACCCAGAAATCCTGCTCCTTCATAGAAGCTTAGTTCAACAACTCAGAACTCCAGCTGAATCCATAAAAAGGTAAACTACTATGTTCACCCACAATTCTCTCTCCTCCAAAACTACCATTAACAGACTGTTACCCAACAAGATAAATAAAGAAATGGCATCCCACACCAAACTACTTGTATGATTACAAACCACGCATGAAATTTCATCTCTTCGTTTAGCATGCCCTAAAGAAGATGCCCCAAAAGCTAGGCTACCTGACTGACTCTGCTAGATAAAACATAACCACTTCTTTAATAACTCCCACCCTATTACATGACTCTGCTATCCAAACCAATCTCAACACTTCTCTATCAGCCAAACAAGAACAATTCTACAATAAAGTAGCCAAATTCACAACCAACCAACAATATAGATCACATCACTGCCTCACCAGAAATACTAAATGGATCAAACTAAATAATTCACTATTGTACTCAAAAGTGATTACAACCTTCAAACTGCTGGACATCCCCGAAAAAATTTCCATCTTTTCACTCCATCATTCAAATGAACACTACTAACAGACCACTACATTCTATTGACAAATCATTTCTCTCCGTAACTAAACCTAACAACAGTGCAGGATATTCCCTGTATTCACACTGCATTCTTAATAGCTGGAATACCATCTCACTCCACTTAAGGAACAGTTCACAACCTGAATGACTTTAAATGCCAGCTGAAGCAACACCTGATAGATAAATAGCTCTGCACCTGCACCTGCACCACCCCTGGTTAAACTGGTGCTAATACAGCTCTGTAAATTTATGTCATAACTCTCTGCTGCACAAAACGTAATGTGCTATTATCAGTTATGCCCTCCACTATCACCTCATCTCGCTTATCTTCCTTGTGCCTTCTTCCTATCTTTGAGCTGCTCTAACTCTATATCTTCCTATGTCTTACAATTTGAACAAGTATTTATAGTTACAAATATTCTTATGTAAAACCTGACAATCTATGCACACTGATGATACTGCACAGCATATACCCGTGTATTTAAAAAAAAACAATGTATTCATATAAAACTCATCTAACTGTTATTTAAAAAAAAACTGTTTGTAAATGATGTAACTAATGTCTGGATGCCTGAATAAAGGAAATGTTGCTCATGAATGAAACTGACTGTAAATGATAAACCAATGCAAATGATGTCTGTGATGTCTACATACTAGGGCTTTTCTCCCCGGGCCACCTCTGAAAAAAGCCACTGCTCAGTTGGACTTTTCTGGTAAACAAATGCCAATAAATAAATAAAAGAAATGTAAAACAAAGCAAGGAAATTAACCACTAAAGTTTAATAAAAAATGAAAAGTCATATAGCTATAAGAACCTGCAACTAACTGAAATTGTTTAGGTGTCTTTAAGGAAAAAATGCTGAGCAATGTTTCAAGATCTACTTAAAGAAATTCTGAATTTAAGGAAATAGTCCTAAATCAATGCAGAGCAGATACTAAATAAAAAAAGTCATACTGTAGGATTATAATGTGCATTGTGGGAGGAAGCCTTAGCAGATGTGCATTGTGGGAGGAAGCCTTAGCAGGATACTACTACCCAGACTATTATTAGTGTCACTAGTCCAGTATGCAAAGCCATGGAATTAATTATCAACAAAGACATAGGCAGCTTTCAGACGCTGGGCCCAACCCAGTTTGGCTTTGTCAAGAGAAGATCATATCTACTAAGCCTAGCAGACTTCTTTCACAAGGTCATCAAGGTAAAATGGAAGAGGGGAAAATGGTGCACACTGCCTACCTGGACCTGGCTAAAACATCTGATACAATACCTCCCTCGAGTATAGTTGACAAAGTCATTGAACTGGGCATAACTTGCTAGACTCCATGCTGACTCACAGACAGGCCCCAGGAAGTCTGAATTACTGATACCACCTCCATTAAGAGACTGGTCACTAGCTGGGTACTTCAGTG